>NC_053444.1:38920415-39220415 GCF_007990345.1 Gossypium hirsutum
AATAACAATGATGAATAATCATTATGTAAAATGTATATGCATGTATAATTTAAAGCCATAAAATAAGAAATGCATATAAATTATAGAATATGAAACATAGATAAGTATATACATATATAAAAAATCGGTAAGTATTATAAAAATAAAAATGTAAATGTGTTTATATATATTTACAAATCGTGATAATATAAAATATATGTATGTGAGTTATAAAATATGTGAAATATGCAAAAAGCATTTTTAAGAATATAAAGAATATATATATAAGTATGTATATGATGTAAAATATGCATGAATATATGTAAGTATATAAGAATTATGAAATATGGAAAATATATTTAAGTATGTATAAGTATGTATATATACATATCATAAATATATAAATATATAACAAAGCATAAACTAATAATAATAATAATAATAATAATAATAATAACATTGGAATATAAAAGAAACGAACATAAAATTAATAAAATATTAAAATAAAGTGAAATGAAAAATATTAAATATGAAAAAAATATATGTGCATACCCGTACGTAATAAAAATATACACTAGTACATAATTATAATAATAATAATACTAATAATACTAATAATATAAAAATAATAAGGATATTTAATAAAGATATAAAAATAAACGGAAAAAGGATTAAAATTGAATTAAAACAAAGTTGTAGGGCCAATTTAAAATGAAAACAAAGAAAAGGGACTTAATTGTAACACGCGTGCAACTCGGAGGGTCAAAAGCGCAATAAACCCAAGTATTAAAACGCTGCGCAGCATGGGGGACCAGAATGAATTCGGGGCGAAACCATGGAGCCAAATTAAAAATAAAGAAAAACCTTGATTGTAAACTCCCAGAAAAGCGGAAGGGCTAAAAGTGCAATTAGCCCTTCCAAAGAAAAACACGCGGATCCTCCCTGGTGCGGGTCGGGTCGACCCGACCCGTGTTCAAAACGGCGTCGTTTTATTTATTTAAACTGGGGGTCCAAAACGGTGCGTTTTGACCCCCTATAAAAGTCAAAAAATTTCAAAAAAATCATTTGTAAAGCTGAGGGGAAAAAAAAGAAAAGGGAGAGAGGAGAGGGGAGCCCGGAGCGATTTCCGGCCAGGGGGGAACACCGGACGGCCACCGGAGGCTCGCCGGCGCCGTTGTGTGCGGCGGTCGGAGGGTCAAAAATCCCTCTTTTCGGCCGATCCGAAAGCAGGTAATTTTTTTACCCCTTTTTTTAACTCTTTTTATATAAACATGTGCTATGTAAAGATATATAATAGATGAGTTTTTTGAATAATAAAAATAAAAGGAACCTTAGATCTGACTGCCTTTTCAGTTTTCGGGTGTTTTTCTTGCTTGAATCTGCTTTTACTTTCTTATTCTCAAGTAATATTACAATCGAAAATGAAAGGAAAATCAAAAAAATCCCCCCCCGATCGGGTTCCTCCCCAAGGCTTTATAGCCGATTTCGCTATTGTTTTCTGCTATCTCCTTTGCTGTTTGCACATGGTTTTTGTCTTTTTTGTCCTCTTTTCTTGCTTGTTTGCAGGCTTTGAGGGGTGTCAGACGCATGGAGGAGAGGGGCATGCGTGGGGCGTGCGACGGTGGTAGTGCGCAAGGTGGCCAATGGTTGGCCTAGAGGTTCGGTAGCACACCTGGGGGCTGAGTTGCGGCTGAAGGTTGATTGCTGAAAAATTTTGGAATAGTTGGGCTAGGGTTTTGGTATTGGTTTGGGTTTAGGGTTAATTTTGGGTAGTTTGGGCCATATGAAATTTGGGCTGCAATGTATTTGGTTTATGTTTTATTTTTATTTTGTTTTTGTTTTGCACTGGGCCCGGGCAAAATGGGCTCATACAGAGATGTACTCACCTTTTACAGTGGAAGAGATTAAGACTTTAGTATTATAAATTAACCCAACTAAAGCTCCAAGTATTGATGTTAAAGTCGAGTTTTTTCACCAAAAGTATTGAGAGATTGTAAGGTTGCTTACAACCCAACCTTGTTTTGGATTTCTAAATACAAAATATATTGTAAAGTAATTTAACAAAAATCTAATTCCCCTAATATCAGAAGGAAAACAACAATGGAATCTGATGGATTATAGACTAATCAATTTATGTAACGTCATCTACAAGATATGTGCAAAGGTGTTAGTAAATTGCTTCGAACCTATCATGACTGAGCTAATAACACCTTACCAAATTGCATTCTTTGAAGGGCAAAATATTATGGGTGATGTGTGTTTGGCATTGAAATCATTCATATAATTCGAAGTAAGTGCCAAGGAAAAGGAATACTGGCAGCATTGAAAGTGGGTATGTGTAAAGCATATGACATGATTAACTGGAAACTTTGACATGTATTCTAGAACATATGACATTTAGTTCGTGGTGGAGGCAAATTATACAATAGTGCATATTATTGTGTCTTGTCAGGTATTGATCAATAGAAGTCCTATTGAGATTAGGCCTTATAGAGGATCACACCAAAGTGACCCTTTATCTCTCAATTTATCTACGTTATCATCTTTAATTTTCCTATAAGTTGAATGTAGCTAAGAGATTCAAGGCGTTAATATTAGCAAAATTTGTTCATCAGTGTAACACCCTTTGTTTGCTACTGATTCTCTCTTCATTTTCAATGGTTTCATCTAGATTTGCTATGTTTGTCAACTCCATTTTAAATACATATTGCAAATTTTAGGACTTTCTATTAATAGTAAAAAAATCATAATTATTTATTAGTAGATCTAGTAGAGAAAAAAAGAGAGTACATCACAAGTATTTTGTGAGACAAACAAGTAAAATGGCTTGGGGAATATCTAGGATGCCATATTGGATATCTTAATAAAACGAATATGTTTTTCCAATAGGTTCTTGATTGTATGAAGTAGGATTTGACAGGATGGAAATTGAAACAGTTTTCTTAGGGGGGTAGGTTAACGTTGATTAATAAATCTAGTTTGCCAGCTATCCCCATATACACCTTTTTTTATGTACAATTCCCTAGATCAATCACAAACAAAATCGATGAAATAATTCATGATTTTTAGTAGGGGGCATGACGGTTAGAGTAAGAAACTATATATGTATAGTTGGGATTGAAAATTTATACCTAGGGAATTGAGAGGACTTAGAATCAGAATGGAGGAATACATGTATGATGCTTTTTTTATGAAAACAATAGGACGGAGAATACTGTTAAAACCATAATCAATGAAATAAGCCATGCTTCTTTCAAAGTATTATACAAGTAAAAAAAATTAGTGTTGAAGCAAAAAATTCTACCTTATGTATATGGAAAAGTATTCCTAAGGGATATGGCATTTGTAACAAGGGTGGTAACATTTAGATTTGGGAGGGAATATGATTGTTTTTTGTATAACCAGCACTAGCCCCAAACTATCTCTGGTAACTTAGATAGGAATTTCCAAGACTTGGACTCACAGGCTTGGAATTCAAATGTAATAATGCAATGAATCAATGTCCAACCTAGAGTTCAGAAGATAATGGTATCACTTATGATCTCAATGGCATTAAATAGAAATAATAGGACATATGGAGTTGTGGCTATAATAGTAGGGGGACATACTACTTTTGGGAATATCAATTTTAAGTGGCATCCAAAATTCAAGGAAATTTTATATTTGTCTGGCTTTTATTATGGAATCATATTGCACTTAGTATTCAATGTTGTTTATTTATACATAGAGATAAGAAGTGGGTTAAAATCTTCTCACTAGAAAATAGGACCTCTAGCTATGAATATTTGACATTTAAACCTGGGTCAAATTTTGGTCGAGCAAAGCAGATATCCGATGGGATGTGATACGAAGGAACTAGCTAAACGAACTACTACACCTCATATAACTATAGATTGACTTTAAGCATAGTTATAGTTTGCTCTTGATTTTTACCGAAAAAGTTTAATGGTTTGATATATTCACAGTGCAATTTTTTACCCTACAAGTGAAGCTAAAAAATTGTCATGTGTCTTGTATTTTATATATTTCTTCTTCTTCTTTTGTTTTACTTTTCCCTACAATCATATGTTACCTCCTCGCTCGTGGAATTTTATTAGATGTGTACCAAATAAATTTTTTAAGATGATATTAATTTTAGTTTTAAGAATTTTATTTTCAATCGATCATTCTATTCCATTTGGTCATAATATAAAGTCACTTGTACTTAAAAGAATATATTGAAATAATATTATCTAAGTAGAAATATGCTCTAAGTCCTTATATTCTTCATACATATGAAATTCAGTCTCGTTACTTTTATTTAAGTAAATTTGCTCCCCTTAATATTCGGATTTAAAAAATGCAAGTCTCACTGTTAACACAATTAAAATTCTTTTACGATATTGAATTTAATAAATAATTTTAATGATATTAACAATTGAACTTGAATTTTAAAATATAAAAAGTGGAATAACTGAAGTATTAAAAATAGAAATGAAAAATCTAAATTTCAAATGTTTTTAAACATATTATAACGTATTATCTAATGTTTATTAAAATTTTAATTTATTATATTATCGGGCATTCGTCCGTTTATGCGTTGAGGTGTCCCACTTATAAACTTTATTAATGATGCTCTTGTCATTACTTAAAATGGAAGTACGCCTTTTACTTTTTCTATTGCCAAATCACTTCAAATAATGTTGGATGAGGAGATAAAGTCACTCATTTATGGGGAAAATGATAACAAATGTGAATCTGAAGCTCTTTTTGAGCTTCTTGAAACCTCAAATGGCCCATCATCAATACAATCCCACGTCTCTTTTCTTTGATATTTTTGAAGGTTTGTTTATTTTTGCACTATTATTCTTTTAGTAATATTTTTTCAATCATGATTTAAATTTAATTTTTTTTCATTATATGAGCTTTTAAATATGTTCAAAACACTTTCATTAGCCAATATTTTGTTAAAGTTTAGATAGAATAAAAATAAAATTTATCTCGTAAGCAAAGTTTAAGAAATAAATAAAATGTGAAACAAACCTTATGGGTAATTCTCATGATTATAGTTTACGAAAACTTTTTATCTTTATTGATTAAGAAAATTAGTTTTATGATGTATTTAGTGATAATTGAGTCTATTTCTTTCTTTCTTTCTTTCTTTTTTTTGTTAATTTGTAACACCCCACAACGGTTTAGTTGTCAGATTTGAGTATTAGGATGTCACATCAACCATCGTAACTTATACATACACACTTAACATTCAAATAAGGTCAAGTTTTAATAATTTAATTCAATTAAAGAGGTGTTCACGACTTAACAGTCATTAATCGATATTAGAAACAATTTAAAAACATACTTAAGAACCATTTAATAAATTTCCAAATAAAACCACGTACGAATTGATACACAAATGTAGGTATCGATACCATTAAGAAAATCGATACCATTTTAGCATTATGGTTTTCCTTAAACTCTGGAAGTAAACATTTTTTCGATACTTATCCAAAGGCATCTATAATTTTACCCCAAGTATCGATACTCGAGACAGGATATCGATACCAAATTGAGCTACTGTTTTCCTGCACATTCATTCCAACATGGAGGTATCGATACTTATGCCCCGAATATCGATACCTTTGTACAAATGAACAAAATCACAACAAACAGGGCAAAATTTTATACTCAAACATCTACCTCTTCGACATGCATCAGTAAACACTTTATCTAGGATCAAATAGTTCATGCATATATTCCAAAGCAACATCAAAACTTCAACCAATCAAGCCAACATAAAATCAATAAAACAATATCAACATCCATCAAAATTCTATAAGACAAATCATAATAAACCATTAAGGACATATTAAAAACCATCCAAGATTCTAGCCACATTGCCTTTATTTCCACAGGCCAAAAGAATGGCAATAATATCACCTACTCAAATTACTATAACCTAACTTAGATCACTTCCTTGGAACCACACTGCTCACACCGGAAACGCTAACTATCTACAATGGTTTAGAAAGGAGTGTGCGAGCTTAACAAGCTAAGTGAATGGATCAAAATTTACCACAAATATACACAATATCATACAGTAAATGAATGAAACTAAAGAAAAAATACAAAAGTACTCAACTATAATGTCAAGCTAACTTAATCAAGCATTGCTTACAAATACATCTAACTATGAACTCACATACTTATACATACAACATGTTTCATAAATAATTCATTAATTGGTAATTAAGAAACTTGAGATTATGAAACATAAAAGTGAACTCTATCACCATACATTGGATACATGGATCTCCAACACACCAATGACTCGAAGTCAAACATATCTCATAAGTGTAGCCTCAAGCTGACACTCTCCAACACACCAACATATCTCGACAAATGGAGCTTAACTCAAATTCCCTTATCTCTCCAAAACTTTCCTGGGCCTCAATTCCCCCAATCGCAACACAAGGGTGAGTACTCACAAAATCCTATGGCATGCCAATTATATCCAACAGTCCTAAAAGGTCACAAGGCCAAAGTATCCACAATTATACAGATACCTACTTACCGTTTTCTGCATATTTTCACTACTCATTTATATTATACACACAACAATATCACAACCACTTAGCATGCTTACCATGCTCTCTGTTGCTGCATTTACAAGTGCTAACATATAACTCAATGAGCTATAACCACAATAAGTCACATATACATGCATGAAACAAAAATTCCATAATACATATTAACATAATCACATCTCCACAATATTGCAAAGTACACAAAAGGAGTAAGAAAGCTTACACTTGGAAAATAGGATAGGGATTTAGGCTACTCCTAAGCTCCCATTTTACACTATGAATCGTGCTTATAACTAGTGATTCCAAACACTCACCGCTCACACTTTTGCCTATTTGTCGAAAACTTAAACTAAATTGTCCTTGCCTTTCGCCTCACTCGAAGAAAATCCCAATGATTCCAAAGCTTCACACATATTAACCACACAATGTTCACAATTAATTAGCAGCCATAACACACTTTAAACAAATAAAAACATAGGTTTGAGGCTAGTTCTTCATGGAACTGAAATTTTCAACTAGCATATCCGAAACTCAAATTCCTTAATTCACATTCAAACCTATCATTTAAAATTGATTCTAAACACCTAATTATTCATCCAATAATAATTCTCAACCTTCAAGACACTCAAAACTCCTCAGATTAATGGTTCCAAAAATTTCGACATCTATGGTCATTTTAATGAAAACTCAACAAAACTTTCAAATCTTTTAACGAAACTTTAAGGCGAGTTTAAAAACCTTATAATGACATCAAAAAGGTTGAAAAACTCTTAGAAACAATATTTTCATCTACAGTCTCAAATTTCTTCATTAACGACTCTAATTTTCGTCTACTACACAAAATCCTTGATTCAATAGATTAAAACTTGATTCGAATGACTAGACTACATCAAAAACTATTTGGAAAACAAAACATTACCTTCATTGAGGAAAAAAATGATCAATTGATTGAAAATCTGGGAAAACTCACTTGGAGAAAAATTAATGAAATTAATGGTGTTCTTGGTGTTTTTTCTCTAAATTCAAAGGGGTTTTAATGTTTGAAGGATGATAGAAAACAAGGAATTGGAGTAATGAAGACCAAATATTAAAGGATGATGTTTAGAGATTTTTCTTTCTAATAGACGACACAAAAAAAAGGGGTGAAGGGTGTTTCTCTTTTTTTTTCACAACAAAGAAAATTGGTTGATTTTAAAACTTGGTATAATTTCTTTAAAGCTACTCTTAAATTAAACCCTTCTACAAAATAGTCCTCTTTATAAAATTGAAAGTCTTTTTCAAACTATTTTCATAAATTGGTTTAATTTTCAAAGGTCATAGACGAAGTTATTTTTGAGGGTGCATATTTCAAATTCTAAACCCCATTTCAGGCCATAATTCTAAAACTACCCTTGAAACTCCTAGACCCAATTTTGGGGTGTAACAACTCTTCCCCTCTAAAAAGAATTTCGTCCTCAAAATTTACTTGAACAAAAAAAATAGGGATATTATCGCTTCATCGTATCTTCGACTTCTCAAGTAGCCTCCTCAGTTTTGTGGTTACACCATAAAACTTTAACTAATAGAACTCTCTTGTTTCACAAAACCTTCTCTTTGTGAGCCAAAATCTCAAACGAATTTTGCCCATAAGTGAGGTCATGTCAAACCTCAATCTCCTCTACTTGCACGATGTGCGATGGGTCAGAACAATACTTCCGTAACATGGACACATGTAAAAAGTCATGTATTTGCTCAAGCTCTGGCGGCAGCTTGAGTTGATAAGCTACCGAGCTAATTCTCTCAAAAACTTCGTAAGGTCCAAAATATCTCGGATTCAACCTACCCTTCCGTTCAAATCTCAAAACCTTCTTTCAAGATAAAACCTTCAAAAATACCTTATCGCGGACTTGAAACTCGATATCATGACGTTTCAAGTCCGCATAAGACTTTTGCCTATTTGATGCTGTTTTTAAATTTTCACAGATCAATCTCACATTCTTTTCAGTCTCTTGAACCAAATCTGGTCCAACAACCCGCTTTTCATCCAAGTCCATCCAACAGAAGGGAGTCATACACTTCCTACCATACAATGCTTCAAAGGTTCCATTTGAATACTCGTTTGAAAGCTGTTGGTATAGGCAAATTTTGCTAAGGGCAAGTATCACTCCCAACTATCACTGAACTCAATCATATAACTACGCAACATATTCTCTAATACTTGAATTACCCTTTCTAACTGACCATCTTCTTAGGGGTGATAAGCCATGCTAAAACTAAGCCTCAACCCTAAAGCCTCTTGCAAACTCTTCCAAAACCTAGAAGTAAAACGTGGATCCTTATCCGAAATAATAGAAATTGGAACTCCATGGAGACATACAATCTCATTTATATACAACTCTGCCAACTTTTGTAAAGAATAGTTTGTGTGCACAACCAAGAAATACGCACTCTTAAAAATTCGATCAACAACTACCCACATAGAATCTTTTTTTGTCAGGGTCAAAGGCAAACCCAAGACGAAGTCCATGGTGATCCTTTCCCATTTCTATTTAGGAATCGTAATCGGTTGCAACAAACCTGAAGGGTACTGATGTTGTGCTTTTACGTTCTAGAAAACCAAACACTGAGTCATAAAATCCTTTACATCACGTTTCAAACCAGACCACCAATACAACTCTTGTAGATCATAATACATTTTACCACTAGCGGGATGCATAATGCAGGGGATACTATGCGCCTCGGTAAGAATCGTCTGTCTCAAGTCCACGTCATGTGGTACACACAATCTTCCTTGAAAATTTGATATACCATCTGTGTCAACATGAAAATCTCCATTTACACCTTGTTCAACCTGTTGAATCCTCTGTATCAATTCCTTATCTAATGGTTGTTTCTCTTTAATCTGCTAACACAAAGTTGGCTTCACTTGAAGTTTACCGAACAACCCACCATCACTGGCTACACTCAATTATGCAAAAATATCTCACAATTCTATCATCGACTTCCTACTCAAAGCATCCACAACTATATTCACCTTACCGAGATGATACTCTATCATACAGTCATAATCCTTTAAAAGTTCAATCCATCGCCTTTACCTTAAATTCAACTCTTTCTAGGTGAGAAGACACCTAAGGCTTTTATGATTTGTATAGATAACACATATCTCACTGTACAAATGATGATACCAAATCTTCATCGCAAATACCACAACAGCTAACTCTAAGTCATGGGTCGAATAATTTCACTCATGCGTCTTCAACTGTCTCAAGGCATAAGCCACAACCTCGCCTTCTTGCATCAACACAAAATTGAGTCTTGAGTACGAAGCATCACTAGAAACCAAAAAAATTTTCCTTGGCTCTGATTGCGTCAATATAGGTACCTTAGTCAAAATTGCTTTGAGTTGTTCAAAACCTTTCTGTCTTTCACATAGTTCATTCAAACAACACATTTTTCTTAAATAGTTTCATCAAGGGTGTAACAATGAGGGAAAGCCCTTCAATGAACCAACAATAATAAAGAACTAAAACCAAGAAACTTCGAACCTCGATAACACTCCTTAGTGGTTTCCACTCCAAAATAGCCTCAATTTTCTTTGGATCCATACGAATTCTATCTGCCAACACAACATGGCCTAAGAATGTTACTTTTTTTAGCTAGAATACACATTTACTCAACATTGCATAAAACTGTTTGTTCCATAAAATCTGCAAAACAATCCTCAAATGTGCATCATGATCCTCTTCAGAACGAGAATACACCAAAATATCGTCTATGAAGACAACCAAAAATTAATCTAAGTACGAGTGGAAAATACTATTTATCAAGTCCATGAATGCAGTAGGGGCATTAGTTAAACCAAACAACATGACCATAAACTCATAATGCCCATACTGAGTCCTGAAAGTAATTTTTAAGATGTTAGGCTCCTTCACTTTCAAGATGCCCTGAAATCAATATCAACTTTCATAGCTATTTCTATATAGCATCGTAATATATGAGTGTGGGCTCGAGCAATAGAAACCAAAGAACAAAAAAGAAATGAATTAATTATTTTCAGTAAGAAAGTAATTCTTTTCTATAAAAATTGGAAAAGATCGTAATTCCTAGAAAATAGAATTTATTCTTAGTGAATAAACTCCCACTATTTTCTAGAAGAATAACGATAACTCAATAATCTATAAAGTATATTTTTAGGTCAACTGGTGCTTTCTATTTAAAGAAAACAGTACAAAATCCTGGTTGAACAAACCTTTAATAAATAATAATATTTAAATAGAAAATACACTGCTACTCTAACTAGAGTAGGAGTGGGCAGCAGTCTTTAGTAAATATTACTAGGGTTGTGACCGCCTATAAACGAGTTATCATTTATAAAATAAATATAACACAAAAAAATATAAGAATTGGGAACGGCGATGTCCGCAAGTGCATGGGTCAAATTGTAATATAGTTGTACAACAAAATACTAGAAGTATTCTGAGGATCATACCCAAGGGAGGATGGAACAAATAATGAAAATATTTTTGTACAATACTAAGTTTATGTCACATCCCAGAACTTAGGGGTTAGTATAATCAAGCTTGTGAGCCGAGAGAGTGGTCACGCCCTGATATTTTAGATTATATTGTGTTTGTAGAAAATAAATGAGTTACTGGTCTATTAGTTAATTGTTATTGAAATGGTCATTGAAACCCAAGTTTCAATCCCTTCCCTCACACCATTTTTATTATTTTGCAAATTTTGTTTCAAACCCTAGTATGTGTCACTCCTTATTTTAAAAATAAATGTCGTAAGGTTATAGCAAGAATAAGTAATTGACCTAGTGGTTAAGTAGTAGTGTAAGTATCCTTGAGACCCGAGTTCAATTCCCCTTGCTCACAAATTCTTTTTCCTTTAAGTCTGTGCTGCCCAACCCTCTGTTAGCTGTCAAATTTCAGTCTAACTCAAACTCCAGGAAAACCTGATTAACTTGATTATTCAAAAAAAAGAGAAAATATTATCTGAATTTTCTAAAAGCTATTAAGGCATTTTTAAAAAAAAAGATTAAATTAATATTGTGTTGAGGTTTTTTTTTCTTTTTTTCACTCTTTTTCCTCTTCTGCCATCCCCTACCTCTCCTCCCTCTCTGTTTTCAGTTTTTCTTTTCTTTTATTTCTTCTTCTCCTCACATTTGATTTTATTTTTATGGTCATCTTTCCTTCTTCTTAAAAGTCAAACCTTGCTATTCTTTTTTTACTATCATTTCTGCATATCAGTAGCCTTTTCACCCTCTATTTGTCATCTAATACATGACCACCTGTTGTCGTCATTGCCCATATTTTTCTCTTCCTCTACTCTTTATTATTTTCCTATCATCGCGGATCTGTATGAGTGCAGAATTTTTGGTTTACTTCAATTGAGTCTAAGAAGTTCTCTTTTTATTTTATATATTTTGATATGGCTGAATCTGACGAGTTATCCTTTCTTTTGTGTTTAAATATCCAAGATCTGGATCCAAATCATACAGATCAACCGTAACATTGGGGAGTTTGTTTGCAAGTCGTCATAAGCAAGTTAAGGTAAGCGATAATTTTCCACTTCAAATTTGAAGTTTCAGTTAAAATTTGCTGCATTGCCGAACCCTATGGGGGCTTTAGGGGGCTGTTTTTTTATGAATAATTTCTATTGTATACAAATCTAAGTGAGTCTTGGTTGGGTCTAAGTCCTAGGAGCTGCGGATTTAAGTTAAGGCTTTGTGTTTACACTTATCATGTGTGAGTCTTCCCTAAGCCTAAATAACCTAAAACTTAAGAAAATGTAGTTAAATAATGTCATTTGATTGTTGATTTTGGTTTGGTCGAGAAATATAATTAATTTCATTATTCAACAAATTCATAATGACTAATTAATTTAATTTCATTTTCAGGCTTCAATTATTTCACTAGAATCAATTAAATAATAATTCAAAAAACTTAAATTAACTCTCAAGTCATTTATTAGCAAGAAAAGACATTCATTTGCGAATGCGGCCTATTTTTCTTACTTCATCATTTCTATTCATTTTTGTTCTTTTGATTAACCATGCAATTCATTTCTAGTTTCAATGAGCTAGCGGAAGGGCGATTAGACATATTTAATTAGGGCTAAAGTAATTTATATTTAAATTCTAGTTTTTCACCTTTTAATTATAAACTTATTTAGTCATAAAATCATTCCACTAAAGTATCGTAACTGAGCTCTCCCTTATTATATATCATTGTGAAAGCTACTTAAAAAGTGTTCATCCAATGACCTTGTCATAAGTGTGTTACCCTTATAGGATATTCGTTCTTTCAAAATGATCCTATTTGATCTCATGGTAATCATTACATTTTCCTTCATAAAAAGTCGATCACTATCAAATAGTAATCAAGTCATTTATCACAATGACAAATGACCTATGGTCATCATCTTCCTGTTTCGCATACTCTATGCTAAAAACACTTCTGTCAGATTGGAAGAACTCAGGCTTATGAGAGACCCTCTCACTGCAACAAATCTCCCTATGCTACTAATCGTTTGTAGGCCTACTATTAAGAGTTGGATCCAAAACCATTACTAGAAGACTTTATTTATTTCTCGAAATTTCCTTAAGTACTTCTTTACTTCAAAGTTTAAATTCATTCATGTAACTCTTCTCTAGGAAGGTAGCATGAGATAACACTATAATTGTTTGCTTTTTGAGTTATAAAACAAACTACCATTTGTTTCTTTAGGATATCCTACAAATATGCACAATTCTATCTGTGAATCCAACTTCCTTGCATTTTTCTCCAATACATGGGTCAGGCATCCCCAAATCCTAAAACGCTTTAGGGTTGGCTTCCCCCTTTCCACAACTAGTATAGAGTTTTAGGTGTGGCCTTAGTTCGTAAATCATTCAAAATGTAGCAAGTCATGTAACACCCTTTACCTGAGCCGACTACTGAGTCCGTGTAACTCCCTTTACCCGGTCTGATTGTCAGACCCAAGCTACAGGATATTACAACAGTTAACAGAACAATTCACAAACATTTGCAAGTTTAACATTCAATAATATCAATAAAACATCTCGTATTCCATGTTTAGCAAGATTTACAAATAAATTTGAGTCCTAATCGAGCTTATGAAGCTCTTAAACCAAACTGAAACCAATTAGAGACTTAATTGAAAACTTAAAAAAGTAGGGAAATTCAGAAAAAATGGGTCACACAGCCACTGGAAAGCTGAAGCCATGTGTAAATGAGTCATACAGCCATGTAGCCAAGCCGTGTAACTAACTAAAGCCATGTGTAAATGAGTCACATAACCATGTTGCCAAGTTGTGCAACTAACTGAAGTTGTGTGGACCTGGATGCAAAATTTTCAACTTAAAGTCACACAGCCGTGTTCCTGGACAGTGTATTAGATTGATGCCGTGTAAAAAATCACTTGACCAATTATACAGTGCCACACGGGCATGTGTCCAGCTCGTGTAACAAGCTGAGGCTGTGTCAACCTAGAAGCCACCAAATTATAACAAGTGCATGACCATGTTACATGCCTAGGTGTGACACACGACCGCGTGCTAGCCTGTGTGTGCCAAAAGGTACCTTAATATGCAAGCTATTAATTCAAGACTTCAACTATTTCATGAATTTGCAAGAACCCATACCTAAAACATGTCCAATAGTGCACAAAACCATGCTAAAACACAATATATTCTATTTTTAACCAATATGCCTCAAGGCACCTTCACACATTATGAACTAAATCTAAAATGCACTACCATTCATGCCGAGTTAGATAATGACCATGCATATGCAATATTTGCAATAAAAATACCAAAATTTCAATCAACTAATTGATCATATTGCCAATAGCAACAACTGACAAGATTGATATCAAAATATTTACACATATCAAGTTTATACACAACCAATTTACTCATTAAATATTAACCTTAAACAAACATACCATGCATTCAAGGGTTTTATTTCAAGTCATGGATTAACTTAACAACTTGTCAAAACACACATATGCATATGTATATATACATTTATCAATCTATAAGACTCACAACAACTTAACCTATCATTATCAACAACAACAAAACTATATAATAATCATTATTTAAAAACATTCAAACATACTTTCAGCATTCATCAACCAACTAAAATTTAAAGTGACTTCCCTAGGTACATGCCAATTTACATAACCGAATGAAATACAAACTTTAAGGAGTCTTGGGCTTTGGTTGGATGCTGAGGTGAGATTCAAAATGTAGCTACAGACCTAACCTGCGCACAAAGAGTAAAATTTCACGATAAGTAAGCAATATCGTATATCTTTATACATTAAGATGGTATAGTGAAATCAATTCAACCCATAAGCATTTAGATTAATACCGAAGGTCTCTACCATTAGGTTTTAGCATGCATTTGATCACTAATTCCTTTAATTTTTCTCTTAAGTATGCACAAACATCATTTTGCATTCTGCTTCCACTGAAGTTTCTGAACTTGTAGCTCATCTTTCTTAACTTCAAAATGTCATCCCGGATTACCCGACAACGATGACGGTCATCCCGGGTTGCCTAGTAACAATGGCTTACTACCTCGGATTGCTCTGCAATGATGGTTTCTTAAATCATTTATGCCATCCCAGATTGCCCGACAATGATGGTTTCTTAATTCATTTATGTCATCTTAGATTGCCCGACAACAATGACCTACCACCCCGGGTTGCCTGACGACGATGGCTTACCACATTGAATTTCTTGGCAATAATGGTTTCTTAATTCATTCATGTCATCCTAGATTTTTCGGTAACGATGACTTGTCACCTAGGGTTGCCCGACGACGATGGCTTTGTCGAGTCTAATTTTTTCATTCTTATATAGCAATAAAAAATTACATTTTAATATAACTTGTATTTTAGCACATATTTCCTTGTACTATATGTGATTTTAATTAGAGTTATATATGTACGAAATGAGCTCATTGAAAATTTGCATTATTTCAATAAACCACTAATGATGCATATTTTAGATTAAATTATTTATTCTAAAAATAAATATTAAATAAACAAAAGGAATTATACAACGAAATTAAGATCTGTTGAGGGGGGATTGGCTCTTTTGAGAAAAGTTTTTGAAGTGTTGTTATCAGGGATGCCGATCCGATCCTTCAACAAGACCATATATGCAAGGACAAAATTATCGGTATATACCAACTTTAAAAAAGATTTTAAAAATAGACTGTATTCCTAAATATTTAAGAAAATACACCAATTTTATGTCTAAAAAAACCATCGTTTAATCTCTAAACTGGGGACTATGACATGTCAATGTAAAGTTCTTTTTGCATAAAATGCTTTTCACAAGAAACACTTTTGTCTCCACGTCAGGAAAACCTATTTCTTTTAAAAAAAATGAAATCAACGTATACTGATAATTTTTCATATATGCAAGTAGCCTTGATCATGGGTCGGGCCACCCATTAACAAAACTGACAAAAAAATTTAACAATGTTAACAATTGGGCTTGGTTTTCAAATCTGAAAAGCAAAGAGACTAAATTCTTGAAAATAAAAGTATAAGGACCAAATTCCAAATTTGTTAAAAGTACATAGACTTATGGTATATTTCAACCTATATACTACAAAACATTAATTATTAATATATTTATAATTTTAACAAATAGGCTAAATTAGAAGTATATGCTGGTTTTTTTAATTGGCTAAATAGGTATTTTTTTTCAAAATTTAGGGAAATAGGTCGATTTTGGAGAAAGTGTGTGAAAGTACATCCAATTAGGTTCGCTTTCTTGCCAACTAACATGCTTTCTTCCAACGGTCATTTCCTAACGATAATAATTTAAACGAAGCCAATGGTAAATTTTTTAAGGGGCTACGACTATTTCCCCCCTATAAACACCAGGTCATTTTTCATTCTTTTCACTCAAATCCAACTCTCTCTATTATCTTTAAACTCTCAATTCTCTCAACTCTCTCAATTCTCTCAAAGTTCCTAAATTTTGTTTGAAATTTTACAATACATTTGTTTAAAATATTATAGTTTTATTTTATTATTTCGTAGATTATTCACTTCGATTAAATTTTCACGAATGAAAAGTTCTCTTATTCATTTCGACACTCAATTGGTATTGGTAAGGAAAAATTTTAAATTTCTTTATTTTTAATTAAGTTAATTTAAAATTTTTAAAAATATTTTATTTTAGTTATATAAATAGATGGATGATCATGTTTTTAAAGGGATTTTACACAATTTTTCATAGAGCCTAGACACTAAAATTTATGGTTATTTGCAAGATGCGAGATTCTTAAATGCGTCTTGTATGCTTGAGAGCTGCAAATTGGATCCTATACTTATTGGTGTGTTGATGGAAAGATGGAGACCTGAGACACACACATTCCATCTTTCATACGGTAAGTGTACAATAACACTTGAGGACGTAGCTTTACAACTCGGTTTACTGGTAGATGGGTCACTCATTACGGGGTTAACATTTCTTTCCGGTAAAGAGGACCTTTGTGAGGAATTTTTGGGGGAAAGTGTTGAACAAGTTTCAAGGTGGTTGGATAGATATGAAATGGTTGGAAAATAATTTCAAAAACCTTCTTAAGGACACAAATGACATCGAAAAAGAACAATACGTCCGAGCATTCATCTTAAGGTTAATCGAGGTATTCTATTGCCCGATAAATCTAGAAATTTGCTAAATGTAAGGTGGCTACTGCACTTAATCGACTTTAAAGAATGTAGACGATTGAGTTGGGGATAAACTATGTTGGCCACATTGTACAGAGAGTTGTTTCGGGCGACAGAACTAGATAAGATGTCAATCGGTGGTTGACTACTCTTGCTGTAGTCATGGGAGTGGTGGTGACTACTATTCTTACATCCCTGAGTGAATGGTCCTTATACATTCCTATTAATGACAAGGTAAAATTCATTTGATAATAATATATAGTTAATATAATAAATGTTGTTTATTTATTATATGTTTGAATTAACATATTGTTTGAGTAGGTGGAACCATGGGTCGAGCTATATCGGACTACCAAAGTAGCTCGAAGATATTCAACTATTGTTAGATCAACACTCGAAATGTAAGGTTAGTTATTGATTTTTTTTCAAATATATAATAATTATGCAATGATTTGGAATTTAACATTTTGTAGATAAAAAAATGTATAATTGTGCACTACAGTTTGAATGGACATCATATGTTAATCCGGATAACATAGAATGCGTCTCACCCGAATTTTTAGCCATTTAGAGTATGTGGAATGTGAATGTGCCAGTAATAGTTTACCTGATGGTAGAGGTGCATAAATGAGATCAAGTGATGCAGTAATTTGAGTGGAGGCAAAAAATTCTTCCACCACCGCGAGACATGTAAACACTGCACAAGCTTGATTTGTATGGGAAAATTGACAAAAATTGGCAAGATTTCCACAAGAAGTATATCGACATTTGGGATCATAGAATGAGTTTATTACCTGTTTGCAAACATTTTTTTCTCATTGAACACGGTGACCTATTTGGAGTACATGCCTTGGTTTAGAGTCATCGACAAGCCATATCTATTATCAGTCGAGTCGAGGAGTAGACAACCTCGTCTGAAGAGGCAATGTCGATTGCCCCAACATCGTAGGTCTGGAGCAAGTGTCGCAATGGGTTCAATATCAGCTCCAACCCAACAAAGGTCGTCGATTTCTACACCATAACCCAGTCAGTTCCCTCCATATATTCATGTTCCTTTCACTAACCCCATGTTTTTTTCATAAGCATCAAATTATGCACCACCGTAGCATCCTGTATCTACACCTCCTTCAGGTATGTATTTCACAACACCTTTTTCCCCAGCATATTATGCCTCGATGTTGACAAAAGCCTAAAAAAGGTATCATATAAATACCATATAGAAGTTTGAGGGCATAATCATAGAGAAAACCGTGAGGCTTCTCACGAAGGTCGGCACCACTGTGGACGTAGGAGGAGTCTCAAACGGGTAGCGGTTGTTCTGGTGGAGTAAGGGTGATGCTCCTTTAAAGGTCACAATGGTTGTTGTTATTAAAAAACTCATTAACCGAGTTTGACCTCTACTTCTGCTGAAACATATGCTTTTTGCCTGAGAGACCTCTTGTGTCCACCACGGCGTTAGCCTTCAGATAAGAATGAAAGGTTAAAGATATTGGCTGGCTGAAAATAGAGAACAAAATCATGTTGGTTACATCGAAAAGCCCTTTTCTTTTTCCATATGATTATGACCTCAATCTTATGTATGATATGTAACGACGCAGAAGTTAATGGTACCAGAAAGTGTGGTATTGGGACCCCATTTTTGTAAACCAGACCGATAAATATTTCTATTAAATATTTATGGAGATATTTTAGAAGTGAATTGAATTTCGCATAAGTAATTTCATCGAAATAGTGTTTAATTAGAGTATAGGCACTAAATTACGTAAGTAAATAAAGTAAGTATTATTAAGGAATTACAACTAGAATTTAATACATCGGACTTATAAAGTAAATAAACTATATATAAGAATAAATGTGTGTGGTCGGTTAAAACTTAGTATTATATTTTTCATTTTATAAAATTTAGTTAAATTAATGCTAAAATAATAAAATTAATATAAACTAAAAGATGGTATAGTGGATTGAAAGAGAAGCATTATTCTCCCTTCATCCAAACCATTTCGAAGCAAAAAGAAAATGGAGAAAAACGTAGGACATGAAGGGTTTCCAAAGTTTCAAGCTTTAATTGGTTAGTCAATGTAGTCCATTTTCTAGTAATTTTTATGTTTTTGGAACCCCGATAATACAAGTTAGCTAACCCATATAGTATTTTTTAATATTGTTCAAGATTTAAGAAGTCAATTGATGATGTTGTACAATAATGACTAATTTGTGCAAAATTCAAAATTTAGGGTGTAATTGAGAAATAAAAAATTGTATAAGGACTTTAGGAAATTTGGCATAAAGTTTGAGGGTTAATAGTGAAAGTTATGTTAGTCTCGATTCTAGGGACTAAATTGAATAATATACAAATTTTTTATAATTTAGCAATTGAATGTGAGTTGGGTTGTGTAGTGTTAATTTATTATATTTGTTTTAATCTGTAGCTAGCGTTGACCCAAAATCCTCAAGAATGAAAGGAAAAGACAAGGTTGTAGACAAATAGCTCAGAGCTTATGTTTTATATTTCTATAATCTGAACTGTTTCAATTGTTGCATTTTTACATTACATTGCATTGCATGGTAAGTTATAAGGTAAGCTATAAATTTTGATTCGATGAGATATTTTGAAGTGGTTGAATTTGTTAATTGTGTTAAGGATTATATTTAATATATGTGAAAATATTGAATATTAATTAAAATGTGAAATTGATTTTGATATGGAAATGAAATATGTGGTTATGTATATGAATATATATGATTGAATCATTGGATTGATGAGACTGTGTTAAGAATTGAGGAATTGGTTTATGATTGAAACAAGAAATATGTTACCCTATTAACTGTTCGGGCAGGGTTGGGTAGAATTGGAATGCCATAGGATAAGAAGAGTTTAGGGTTTTACGACTACGTGTTGGAGAGTGCTGGGCGCCTCATTTTTCGGTTATACAGACCAGTGCTGGGCACATCTATTTTTTAGTTTTACCAACCAACGTAGGGCACAATTCATTATTATAGATTTATCTGTCAGGCATCGGGTGCCAATTTGGTGTGTTGGTTGGATCTGTGTATCCATTCGAATCCAAGTCGTGTTAATAGAGGAAATAAATGGTGAAATCAAGACAACAATTTTGGAATGGCAAATGATATTGTAATGACAATGTTATTGAAATAACAAGTGTTATTGAATGAAATGAAATGTGAAAAGGGGATATGGAATAGTGTACTACACTAGGAATATTGATTGTATGTGTTCAATGATCACTTGAATGAGAAATTGAGATGAAATGTGTCATTACATTGGTTGAAGTTTCTAATGACTATGAAATGTGGTTATATTGTCTTAATAATTGTCAATGAACATATTGGGATTGATAACTTTGTGAATTAGGCTATTGAGTTTTCATATTGCTTATTATTTTTATTAAGTTTATGCGTAATTATGACTTCTATTATGTTTTAAATGTTCGGATTATTGAAATACCACTAAGTTATATTCAGTGTACGGTTTTGTTTTCCATGCGCAAGTTAGGTACTTAAAGAATCGATTGACGATACAACATCCAGCAGCAATCCCGAACTCTAGTGTTGGTGAATGGTTCTTTTTGTTCTTGTCATGTACCTAGAATGTGTTATACTTCTTATCGTCATTTTGAGTTTTGTTGGCTCTTAAAGGTTATGTAAATATGTATAAATGTGATGGCAATGGTCATTTTCTTGATAGATTGATGTTTGCTTTAGTTAATTGCTTAATGTTTTCATGGATGATGTGGTATACTAGGCACTATGTTTGGTTGATGTTTGGACTTGGTTTGATTCATGATATGTGTAACAGCCCGATTTTGGGTCTAGTTGGAACAGTGGTTTCGGGACCACAAATCCGACGAGGAAAAATTTATTTTAAAATTATGACATGGGTTGCATTATGATAGGAAGGTTGCATGAAAATATTGATATGAAAATTTTATCGATTTAGTGATTAATTTAGGAAAGGACCTATTTGTATAAAATGTAGAATTTGAATTCTAGAAGCTAGAAGGGTTAACTAGCTATGAAATTGTAATACCTCGAAAATTTCTACAGTAAAAAAAAGTAAGATAATATCCCTGATATGGTAAAATAAGGAAATAAAGTGATAAAAAGGGAAATTGAGTTATGTCAACAATGGAAGGTATATTATGACATATTAATTCAAGAAAGGATTAAATCGCAAAAGTGAGAAAAATTTTGTTGCCCAAGAGTAAATACTCAAAACTTGAGGGGTTAAAGTGTAAATATGAAAAATTGAAGGACCAATAGTGTAAATATTTTAAGGGTGGAATAATCTAGAAACTAAGGAAAATGGATGAATTAGGACCAAATTGAAAAGGTGAAGAATTTTGAGGGATTAAATTACAATTTTACCAAATTAAGTGATGACTCAAGGATGGAATTTCAAAAGATTATGAAGGGCAAAATGGTCAATTAGAAGGAGAGAGAATTCTAGAAGGTAATGATGATGTTGGTGATATTTTAATTAATTAATTAGATAATTATTATTTAATTATTATTTTATTAAGATTTTTAGTATTATTTTATTAATATGATTAATATAAAAGGAAGAAAAGATGATGAGAAATCATCTCTTCTCCATGAAACTAACGTGAAAAGAGAGGAAAAAGAAAGAAGTTTTTCTTTCTTTACAATTTGGTCCTCCCATAAAAAATTCACCATTTTCACTTAGAAATCAAAGAAATTTTCATAGCCACGAAGAGAAAAAATTGATAAGGAGACTAGGGGGAGCTAGAATATCAAGTTAGATTCAAGAAATAGAAACTGGAGGAGGGAGAAAATCAAGTTCAAGATTGAAATCAATGGCATAAGGTAAGAACATCAAGATTTTTATATACTTTTGAGTTTGATATTATTGAAAAAGTAGGAAATTAATGTTAAGGTAGAGTTTCATTATATAAGGTTCTATATTCTTGTTATGCTAAAAAAAAGGGAAATAAGAGAAAGTGATGGAAAATGTTGAAGAGAAAGGAAAGGAAAGTGTTATAAATTTAGTTATCAACATTTTACACTAAAACAGTTTCGAGACAGCAGCAGTAGTCTGACTTTTAAAATCTACCAAAAATCGTATAAATTGAATTACAGGATGAAAAAAATATGAAATTAAATATTATTGCGTCTATTTTCTCATAGAAGAAACATTGTAAGAAATGGAATTGTAAATTATGAGATATAGTAGGTTTTGTGAGATAAGGTCAGAATGATTTCGGGTTCCCCTGTACTGACTTTAGAAAATCATAAAAAATTGAATAAAAATAGTTAGAGACTTAAATTTATATGTTTATATCCCTAATGAGTCTATTTTCAATAGAAACAAATGGAAACATCATTAGAATTTTGTACGAGGAGATAATTAATTTTTAGTGAAGAAGGGTCAGAACTGTTAGACAGCAGAATAGGGATGACTTTAAAGAATAAACTGTACTTATTGGATAAACCAAAAATTCTGAAAATTTTATGGTACGAACATATGTGAGTCTAGTTTCAGATAAAATTTACAGATCTTAATTTGGAGTTCTTTGTCTCAAGATATAAATAATTTAGTGACTATGACTCAAGTGGACAGCTTTGAATGAATATATATATAAGTAAATGGTGAAATTATAGATAATGTTACCTATAAGCATGTTGTATACATTAAGGATGCGGAATGGAGAGGAGGAGGAGGAAAATATATGATTATTTAACTAGCATGAGTTTTCATTAAAAATGACCAATTTACATGTTTTAGGTTCAGGGACTAAATTGAACAAATGTGAAACTTTAAGGGTAAATTTGTAAAAATGTCAAAAAGTGACCAAATTGCATGAAATGGATTTGTTATTTATCTAAATTACAAAATTGAATGAAATTTAGAACAATATTGGGTGGAAATTTGAGAAAAATAGAAAATTGCCAAAATGTCCCTAAATTTTGGTATTTCTGCAATTTAGTCTGGTGAGCTCGTATGAGCTATATTCTATATAATTTTAATTGAAGTGAATGCTATTTGGTAATGAATATTATATATATGTGTGTTTTATTATTGGGATCGAATTATTATTGGTAATATGTATAATTATTTAATGCATTTAAATGATTATCGGAAGCTCGATTGAGTTGGAAGCTTGTTGGAGATATATCACAGTATCCATTTGTTCTATCGGTAATTTTGGATGATTTGATTTTTGTTATAATGGTGTGTATAAGTTAAATTGGTTATGAATATGAATGTTAGATAAAAATGGAATGTCTAAAAATTAATTAGTAAACTCCGGTAATGCCTCATACCCTATTTCGGTGTCGAATACGGGTAAGGGGTGTTACAATATGCCTAGATTATGTCTTAGTATGGATTAGTAAAAATCATGTTTGTACTTATGTTTTACTTAAAGGTTTTGGTAGCTTTTGTATCTAGGTTTGATAGACAGTTAATTTTGTGCTTTTAATGTATCTATTTTTGGCTAATTTTTTAATAGAATACTACCAAACATATGATTTTTTGCTTAAATCTTTCAAGGATTAAATTGGAGTTCCAAAATTCAAAAGCAAGCAAAATGGACTAAATCGGAACAAGAAGAAAGAAAAGGGCCTAAATTAGAAAATTTGCAAAATTAGTGGCTAATTAAATTAGATTTCTAAAATTGTCAAATTCTATAAATAAGAAAAATCTAGGTTTAGTTGGAATAATATTAGAAGATTCATGCTAATTTTAGTTGGTTGATTCATGCTAAATATAACACTTGAAAAGTGTATAAATACTGTATTAGTGGCTTGGAAACAGACACTTGAATTGAATTAAACACAATTTTTCCTTTCCTTTTCACACATCTGTAACATTGGCAAAAGCCTATTGCCATTTTATTTCTTTTTCTTATTTTTGGTTCAATTGTCATTTAAGTACCTTCCTTCCTCCACCTATCACCGATATAATTAAATCCATTCTAATAATCCATCGAGTATGATTAATTTCATGCTCAACTAAAAACCTTATTCATCCTTAGTTCAATTATCATTCCTATCGAGAATCGTGAGATATGAACCCGCACTAAAACCTTTCAAACATGATATTTGTTATCTCTCTAGTACATGGGATAGTCAAAATTGTCACTTAAAGTTAATTTAATTTCAATTCATAAGGCGCGTGTTGGGTTGGAGTTGTTTGGCGTACAATTGGAAAACAAGTTGGTCGTCTGCCGAGTTTGAGTTCCCATGAACAAATTGGTGTGTCCAAGTGGGTAAGGGCTAGCTGGACCTCCATTAAAGGAGATAGTGATCGGATTTAAACGACCCATGCGATTGAGGCCATTAATTCGAGTTGGGATTTTCTAGATAACAAGGTTGTCAAGATCTTAAATTGTGGGCGCGTGTTACGTGGTTAGATAATTGCTAAGGGTTAGTTCGCAGGTCGTACCGGAACCAACTACACAAGGAAAAGTTGGCGGTTGGGGCGCCCTTGAATGCTATAACCAACTTACCGTTTGGAAAGGAAAATATACTTTCATGGATCATTTTGATTTTGGAGTGTACTGAGGCCGAGGCTAGGCATTAATAGATTTGATTCACTGATTTGATTTAATTTAATTTCCTTAATTATATTTTGCAATCATAATTTTGTTATTGTTTTATTTTATTTTTTATTTGTTTTATTTATTTATTTTCTTTATCAACTAAAATCCCTATTTTATTTTTTTTCCAACTCTACAACGCACAAGTCGTGGTCTTGACAGCTACCTAGACTTAGGGATCTGGTTACATAAACAGGAAATTTAGGAGTCCCAGTCCTTGTGGGATCGATCCTACTACTCTATACTACTATTTAATTAAGTTAGAGCATAGGAAATTATATTTGGTGGTTTCGACGCCCATCAACTTTTGGTGTCGTTGTTTGGGTTGGAAATAATTCTAGTTTTATTTATTTTACTTATGACCAGGTCAAAATCGGGAATCTTAGAATTTGAACTGGAAATCGAGAATTTAGCTCGAACACTACGAATAAAAGTTATTTGATGCGAAAAACAACCACAAGTGAGAGAGGCCAAATATGAAACATTGTCTTACACAGAAGCAATAGATGATACACTCAGTGAACCAGAAGAAATGGCGAATCAAACCATTCGTCAACTCGCTATGGCACTGGATTAGCAATAGCCATTATGCATAACTTACTCGATAAGAGGAACACCATTTGAATTAAAGTCGGGCTTAATTAATTTATTGTCCACTTTTCAGGATTTGCAAAATGAGAATCCCCACACTCATCTTAAGAAGTTCCACATGGTTTGCTAAAACATGAAACCACATGGAGTAACTAATGATCAAATTACGCTTTGAGCTTTTCCTTTTTTGTTACCTGACTCTGCTAGAGAATGATTATTTTATTTACCTCTAGGATTTGTTAATACATGGTCTGATATGTCTCATTTGTTTCTTGACGGGTTCTTTTCAGCAGTTCAAGCAGCCGAATTAAGGAGAGATATTGTCGGAATACGATAAAAAGAGACCGAATTAAGGAGAGCGATACAATGAATTGTGTGCAAGTTGCCCACAACATGGCTTAACTGAATAATCATCTCTTCAATATTTCTACGAAGGGTTACTCCTTATGGAAATGAAAATGATTTATGCCACAAGTGGGGGAGCACTTATTAACATGACTCCTTAAAAAGCAAGGGAATTAATTTCGACCATTGCTGCAAATTCTCAACAATTTTAACTAACTAAAGAACCCACAAAAAGGGTTCACAAGCTAAGTACTTCATCCTTAGGAGATAAAATCAATAAGCTCACTAATATAGTTCAAAATTTGCTTATAGGAAAAACAAACCCAGCTTGGTTATGCAGGATTTGTGTCATGCTTGATCATCCGACAGATTCTTATCCAATCTTACACGAGGACACAAAAACATAAGTAGATGTCATTGGGAACTTCCCAATCCACCTCAAAGGCGTTATGATCAACATTTGAACACTTACAATATAGGGTGGAGGGATCACCCAAATCTGAGCTATGGATCGAACCCTCGATACAATCAATTGTATCAGCCAAGGCCACCTCTACCTCAACAATTTCAACCCCCAAAGTCATCTCTTGAAACCATAGTGGAGAGGTTAGTTGTTAGCACCGAAAAGTTCCAATAAAAGGCTGAAGCACACCAATAAGAAATAGATCAGAAAATAAGTAAGCTTGTGCTTACGGTCAGTCGATTGGAGTCCCAAGGGAAATTGTCATCTCAAACTAAGCCAAATCCACGACAAAATGTAAGTTCTATGACTTTAAAAAGTGGAACAGTTTTTGGGCCAACACCTAGCATGAATCCTGACCACGAAACTAGATGGGAAGAATAGAAACATGATTCAACAGTGGCTACAAAATCGGCACCACAAAAACCATTCGTAGTACCACCCCCATTCCTTTGAAGGTTCACCTAATGTAAAAGGGAGCAAGAAGAGAGAAATCCTAGAAACGTTCCAAAAATTTGAAATTAACATACCCCTACTCGACGCGATAAAACAAGTTCCACACTGTGATAAATTCTTAAAAGAATTATGCATTGGCAAGAAGAAGCTCATGGGTAACGAAATAGTAGGTGTAAAAGAAAATGTCTTTGCAATTTTACAAAGAAAAATTCTGCCTAAGTGTAAAGACCAATGTATGTTTGCTATATCTTGAAAAATACGTAATGTTGGCACTAAAAAGGCCATGTGTGATTTTGGTGCATCTATTAAATTTATGCCTTTATCTATTTTTAAATTACTAAACACGGGTCCTTTGAAAGAAACAAAGGTGATAATCCAATTAGTAGATAGGTCAGTTGTATATCTGGAAGGGGTGTTGGAAGATGTCCTCATCAAGGTACTTGAATTAATCTTTCCTACAAATTTTTACATTGTTGACATGGAGGATGATAACTCAAAAAATTCTTTCAATATTCTATTCAGGAGACCATTTTTAAGCAGCGCACGACGAAAATTAATGTTCTGAGTGGAACACTGACCGTGGAATTCGACTGTGAAGTGGTCTAGTTTAATGTTTATGAGGACATGGGTCATCCCAGTGCAATGGCAAATGTCTCTAGTGTCGATATAATTGAACCATTAACAAACTTTCATTTTGAATATTACAAAGAGGATGAATTACAAACTTGCTATGCAAGAATTTAGATCTTGATGCTATGGAAAAATATTGAAAAATTATTAATGATTAGGGAACCAATATGTGAAGTTGTCATTCGCATGGAGGCCTTGAAATTGGAACTCAAACTGTTACCGGAACATTTAAGGATTCCAATAGAGGAAAAGACAAGCCTAAACGGAGAGGCTTAAAGACGCCTTAATCCACTGATGATGGAGGAATCCAGGAAGTATTTCAAGGTCAATAGGCAAAGGTTGAAACTTTTTTACAAGAACTTCCAAGTGAATGTAGAGGATGAGTTAATTCTCGAGGAGCCAAATGAATAAAATTAGGGTCTTCGACCTAACGACGTTAAACAAAAGCGTTTTTTGGGAGAGAACTCATATTTATTTATTTTAATTTATTTAATTTTGAATTCAGTTTAATTCATATTGAAAATAAAAAAATAAGATTATTATTTAATCTATTTTAATGTGTTGTTTACCAAGAATGATGGTGGAGGCTATCCCTTTTCATCCAAAAATAAATCAGAATCGAATTTCTTTTGTGGCAAGGGCTCACCTTGTCAAATTTTAGTTCTGCCATTTGGTGAAAAATACACCCAGGACTGAACCAACCAAAACCAACCAGAACTGCCCAAACCACCCTCTGCCAAATTAATACAAGTACACTTGACCCTTCTATTTATTATTCTTTTGAAATTGCACATTGAGGGCAATGTGGGCTAAGTAGGTGGGATTCGTAGGACATGTCATGCTATTTCTTCTTTTCATGTGTTAATTCGTATACTAAGATTATTCCTTAATTTGTTTCGAAATAGAAACCTCCAAATCCTATGCTTAGTTAATTTAAATAATTTGGTAATTCATGAATAACTAGTTATTGCTTAATTTGATCGACAGGTGTTTTGTAGAATTGAAAAGATTATGGCTAAGTCAACATTTCGTAAAATAGTTGGCTCTTTAAACTTGCCTAATAAAGTACTCAAGTTTCATTTTTGTTCATTGAAATAAAAAAAGTAAATAAATAAATATTTACTCTGTTAATGGCTTACTTACGAGTGAAGACTTTAGAAATGTGACCAAATTGAGTAACCGTGATGAGGTGCTTGGATTGTCATCTCATTTCACGTCAAAATATTCGAGTGACAAATCGAAACTTCTAACACTCCACTAACCGAGCTGCCATGAGTAAAGAGAAATAAACTAATTGGAGACACGTCAAATTGAGTAACTGGAGTGAGCTGCTCGGGTTGTCATCTCATTTCACATAAAAAGATTCAATTATGTCCCAAACTTGTGGAAAAATTTATTGAGTACGATTGTCTCGCAAGTTTGATTAAGCCTAAATTAAGTGAAGTAGTTGAATTTTGCATAATGTTAGAAATTTTATAAAACGCTTATTGGTTAAACCTGGCGATTACTTTTTTTTTATTAATCTAATTGTTTGCATTACGCTTGGATTAGGAAGGAGATTTCATTTCGAAAAAATTGTCGAATGATTTCTAGTATGGGAATACACATCATGCTTGAGGACAAGTATCAGCTAAGTACGGGGAAATTTGATAGAAAGTTAATTTTGTGCTTTTAATGTATCTATTTTGACTAATTTTTTAATAGAATACTACTAAACTTATGATTTCTTGATTAAATCTTATCAGGGATTAAATTGGAGTGCCAGAATTCAAAATCAAGAAAAATGGACTAAATCGAAATAAGAAACAAGAAAAGGACCTGAATTAGAAAAATTGTAGAATTAGTGATTAAATCATATTTTTGAAATTGTCAAATTCTATAAACAGGAAAAATCTTATTTTAGTTGGCATAATATTAGAGAAATCATGTTAATTTTAATTTGTTGATTCATGCTAAATATAACACTTAAAAAGTGTATAAATACTTGTATTAGTGTTTGGAAAAGACACTTGAATTGAATGCAATACAATTTTTCCTTTCCTTTTCACACGTGTGTAATATTGGCAAAGCCTGCTGCCATTTTATTTCTTTTTCTTTTTTTTGTTCAACTGCCCTTTAAGTCCCTTCTTTCCTCCTCCTATGACCATTATACTTAAATCCATTCTAATAATCCATCGGGTATGATTAATTTCATGCTCAACTAAAAACCTTATTTAGCCTTAGTCTGGTTATCATTCCTATCGAGAATCGTGAGATATGAATCCATACTAAAACCTTTCAAATACAATATTTGTATCTCTCCGGTATATGGGATGGTCACAATCGTCCCTTAAAGTTAATTCAATTTCAATTCAAAAGTGCGCGTTTGGTTGGAGTTGTTTGGCGTACAGTTCGAAATCGATTTGGTCGTCTGTTGAGTTTGAGTTCCCGCAAACAAATTGGCATGTCCATGTAGGTAAGGCCTAGTTAGACCTCCGTCAAGGGAGATAGTGGTCGGATTTAAACGACCCACGCGGTTGAGGCCGTTAATTCGAGTTGGGTTTTTCTAGATCGCAAGGCTGCCTAGATCTTAAATTACGAATGTGTGTTACTTGGTTAGACAATCGGTAAGTGTTTGTTGGCAAGTCGTATCGGAACCAACTACAAAAGGAAAAGTTGGCGGTTGAGGCATCCTTGATTGCTATAACCAACTTATCGTTTTGAAAGGATAATCTACTTTCAAGGATCGATTTGATTTCGGAGTGTATCGAGGCTGAGGCTAAGCATTAATTTATTTGATTCACCGATTTAATTTAAATTTCTTAATTTTATTTTGCAATCATAATTTTGTTATTGTTTTATTTTATTTTATATGTAACACCCCTAACTCGTCTCCATCATCAGATTAGGGCATCACCAGATTAAGGTTACGGAGTATTACCGATCAACCAGAAATCATTTAACATCATATCATTAAATAGATTAATCTCAATCAAAATCATAGAAATCATATGCATTTTTTCTCTAAATCAAGCTTTCGAGGCCTTAAAAATAGCTTAAAAACAATTCGGGACTAAATTGAAACAAAACAAAAGTTATAAGAAAAAATTGAAAAATTAGAAAACAAGGGTCACATGGCCGTGTGGCCAAGCCTTGTGACATAGCCCAAGTTGTGTAACATTCGAACAAGGGACACACGGCCATGTCCCAGCCCGTGTCCTCACACGTGTAACTCACTAAGTAGGGTCACAAGGCTGTGTGGCAAGCTGTGTGCTAGGCCGTGTGCTAGGCCGTGTAACTCATTGACTTGAAACACTAATAAATTTCAAGTAACACATGGCCGTGAGTGTCCTAGGCTGTGTGAACCCAAAAATTTACCTAAAATTAAGCTATTTCAAAGCCAAATCATGCACAACTAACCATTTCATTTGGGTACACATTCAAGGAATTTAAACCGCATTCAAATACATCTAAACATGACATTTCAAACATCCTAAATCACCTAACCAATATGCCATTCAAAGGCACCACAATTGTATCAATCATCATTTACCAAAACATGCCAATATTGCCATTTTCCAAACATACCAACTTAGTCCCTTAAATACCAAGTAACTTCAGATATGTTCATTTGTATATCACCACAAACTTACCAAAAAAGACCTTATATACAAGCATTTGAAAGTGACCAAAATGGCGTAACTTGGTGAGGTGTTAAGATTCACCAAACCAAACATAAACTTCAAAGTATATACATACCAAATCACTATTAACACATTCACAAAATACCATTACAAATAACCTATACATGTCATTATTAACCTTGGCCAAAATACTCAAAAACTACCAAATTGGTTGATGAATAGTGTGATAGGTCTCCGACGAGCTTCCAACCGTTCGAGCTTCCGATTATCTATAAAACAAAGGAAAGTAACTACGTAAGCAACAAGTGCTTAGTAAGCTCTTATAAACTTAAACATAACTTATCATTTCATTTATACAATTCATAGATTAAGCATAAATCGTTACCCATGCCATAAGCTTAGCATAAGCCTATATAACATCATCAACTCACAAGTTAGTACACTTGTCCATGATACAAATGAATTCAACCATAAGATAAGTAGATTACCATATATAAATACATCATTTAACTTATCAATGATATCATAAGATCTTGATTCATTCCATTTGCATACTTACCATTTCATTTCCTTTCCTTACCCGTTGAACCAAGTAGAATTACATCAGATACTCGAGAATGCTCACACATAGTATGCCTTTCCATATAACCGTAACCTTTCGTTTACATCAATGCTCACACGAGCTGTGAAGTGGGTCTGCTCACACGAGCTGTGGGTCGGAATGTTAGCTACACAATGCTTCTCACACAAGGTGTGGAGAATCCGCAACAAATGAAGGACCTCAGCCATCGATAGGACATTTAAGACCAGCACTCGAAACATGAAATCTCTAATGACATGTCATTTGTATCCTAAGAATTCTTAAGTTTCAAACGGGACTCGTTATCCTTCAATTCATTATAGCATGGATGCATTTATTCATAGATTCATTTATTTTTAAAAAACATAGCAAATATTCAATTTAACTAACATTAAAACGATCATAGTTCATACGAACTTACCTCTATAACTAGGGCATAGAAGTAGAATCGAACACTAATCTAAAGCTTTAGATTTTCCTCGATTTAAGTCCAAATATGGTTTATCTTGATCTAAATAGATAATTTCAATAAATTAAATACTTCTAGTATTAAATTTAATCCATAGTTCATATTTATGCAAAATTATGAATTTTCCCCTAACATTTTAACTTTTCACAATTTAGTCATTAAGCTCATAACTTGAATATAACTCATTTTAGCCTAAATCCAACTTAACCAATGTTACAAGGGGCCTTGAAACAATCCATAATTACCAAAAATTCACAACAAAACCCATGAATTTTTTCTTTTAACAATTTAATCCCTAATTGCAATTTCATCAAAAATCACTTAACAAAACATGTTTGTTTTACAACCAAAACTAATAATCTACCAACTAACATCAAAACCTATTCAAAAACATCCATGACAAGTCCTTCAAAATTTTAACAATTTTGCAATTTAACCCCTGTGCTAGCTAGATTAAGCTAAAATGATAACAAAAATATAAAAATCATTAAAAATGGATTGAGATCACATACCATGCAAGCACTTAAGTTAGCCGAACCTTCAAACCCTAAAAAAGTGTTTTTCTTCTTCAATTTTCGCTGGAGAAAACCTTTAATGAAGATGATACCTTTTTGTTATATTTTAGTTTAAGTTTTATTTATTAAATTACCATTTTAACCTTGGTTATTAACTTAACAAAACAACAAATTTAAGTCCATATTTGTCCACTAACTCCTTAAATGGTATAATTACTATCTTAGTCCATTAGTTTAAGATTTCATAACCATTTGACTCTTTTAACTAATAGAATTCAACTTTTACAAATTTTACGATTTAGTCCTTTTCATTTATTAACCATTTAAACTTCAAAATTTCTTAACGAAACTTTAATACGACCTTAATATAATCCTGTAGACATTAAATAAATAATAAAATAATAATTCATTCATCGAAATTGTGGTCCAAAAATCAGTGTTATCGACACCACTGAAAACAGGCTGTTACATTATATTTTTTTAATTTTTTCTTTATCAACTAAAATCCCCATTTTATTTTTTTTCTAGCTCTGCAACACACAGGTTGTGGGCATGACAGCTGTCTAGACTTAGGAATCTAGTTACGTAAACAGGAAAATTAAGAGTCTCTATCACTGTGGAACCGACCCTACTACTCTATACTACTATTTAATTAAGTTAGAGTGTATGAAATTATATTTGGTGGTTTTGACGCCATCAATGTTATTAAGCTAAAATGGTAATCAAGTGTGGAATGGCTATACGGTTGAATGTGTTTATTATTGGCTTTAATATTTGATGTCTCATTGAAAGTATATTGGGATGAATGAATATGATCATTTGGCTAGTTTTGAATTGTTGATTGATGTGTCAATTGTGGCATATTGGTTAGGCGTTTAGGATGGTTGCTTAAAATGATTATTTTTGTTTTGATTTAAATGCTTTTGAATAGGTTAAAATATGGCTTAAAGGATAGCTTGTGGCATAAGTGTTACATGGGTAAATTGCTTGTTTTGAAAGGCATTTCTAGTTACACATGACTTGAGACATGGCCTGACTCACGGCCTGGCACACAGTCTTGTGCCATATACGGGCTCGTGACGCAACTGTGTGGTTTATAAAATTTTAATTGAATTTGGTGCACTCGGGCACAAGGAGTTACATGAGTTGCTCACATGACCATCTGACCTATCCACATGGCCATTTGACCTATTCACACGGCCATGTGGCCTATCTCACATAGACACGACTTGTACACGGTTTAGCGACACAATTATATGGTTCATCCCACACGGGCTGAGCTTTCGCACACAGTTAAGGGACAAGGCTGTGTGACCCTTGTTTTCAGATTTTTCCTATCTTTTTAAATTTATTTCAAATTGATCCAAAATGATTGCCTGTTTAGTTTTAGCCTCTTGTAATCTCGATATTAACCTGTAATTAATTGAATCACATGTTAATTTAATTAATTATGATTTATTTAATAATTAATTGAGATTTTAAAAATTATAATTTGTTTGTAATTGTTTGGTATTTAGTTGTAGCATCCTATTGCTCAGATATGGTGACCGATCGGGGAAGGGGTGTTACATAGTATATATAAGGCATCATTTGTAGGTATCCAAAAAACTTGAACTCGCGACCGTATAACCATCGTCAACTAGCCCTCAGTTATACTCAAACCCATGACCGCATCACGGCCACCGACTAGGACGTCCACTTAGACTTCGACCTATGACCATATCAAGTACTATCGCCTTAAAACCTGACTTCCATAGGATGAGTTTTTGAGGTAATGGTCCTATCCCGACATGACATACAAAATGTTTTAATAAATTATATAATAATATTGAAATTATTAAAACAATCAATATTATTTATATTATTAAATATTGAAATTATAATATTTTATAATTCTAAATATTTTTTAAAATAAAAATTTATTATTAATATAATAATATTAAATTTAAATTAAATTAAATTTTATATAAACATAAAATTATTCATAATTAAGTTTTTTTTTCCGAAAAATGAGTTGTTACCCGCTAATCAAATTATTTCATTAAATAAACACAAAACATAAAAGAAATAGTTTTCAATAAATCCATAATACAAACGCAACTCGTATACAGAAATACAAGACGAACAAGAAATATGATTTTACGCGGCCCAACGTTTGCTTGTTTGAGTTTCACAATTCGAAACAGCTAGAAAACTGAGGCATATCCGCCACTGCCTCTCGGCCTAACTTTTTCCAATTAAAGCAAAAAACTAGAACAAACACTATGTACGGATCCATACCATACTCAAAGTTAACGGATTTAGAAGCCCCATGCCTTTGCTTAGATAGATAAAAAAAACACCAGCCAAAAGAAAAATCAGAGGATGGAGATGGATGCAGGGGATGGGTGGCTGTTGATGAGAAGGTTGCTACCCTTGGAGAGCTGGTCCATGAGGGAAAGTATGTGGGCGTTGTAAGCACGGGCCTGATTGACGGACTCTGCTTCCAGGTCACCCAGCTGAGAACAGAGCCTTTCCTCCGCCTCTTCCGCCACCCTCAGCCTTTCCCACATCTTTCGTAATTCCTTTCTCATCTGCTCCTCTCTTTCCCTACTCTCCTTCAATTCCTTTTCTAACTCCTGGTTCCTCTTCCTCAGCTTTTCTTCTGGTGCCGCCATTGTTGGAGCCATGTGATAGCTTGCTGCTCTTTTTTTTTTATTTTTTCTTCTATTGGTGGAGAATAGTGGAGTTGTGGATCAACCAATGGGGAGGAATAGATTCTCTTATAGGCCTACGACGCTCCAACCAAAAGTGTCCAGGTTCAATGTATCTAGTTTGCTTCGCCTTGTTTCGTCGTCGTCTTCTTTTTTTCTAATTATTATATTTGCTTACGTGCTTGCTTTGCAAATTCAATTTTTGAACCTTCAATTTTCAATTCTTAAGTCTTATCCCCAACCATTTTGAAAATGATCAAAGATTAAGAAAAATATAATATAAAAGATCATATTAATAAAACAGTATGATTTCATTTATGCTTCCCAAGTTAATTAAATTATAGAGTAAAAATTTAAATGTTACACTTTACTTATAGTTCTTGTACTACATAATTTTATTTTCAGAAATTTAGTTCCTCTATTTTTTGAATTTAAAAATTTAAGTTCATTTGTTGACATTTTTAAAATTCGCTGATATGATATTTTGAAATTAAAAAAATTCACTTGATATCCATATAACAAAAATAATAATAATATTGTAACAGACTTGAATTTGATAATGAATTTTAAAGGTTCTAATAATTCATATCATCATGTTAGTTAGAATAGACTAATTAATGATGTTATAAAAGTTGAGGTACTAAATTATATATGTCAAAATTAAAGTATATAAATTGAATATCAAATTTGAGTGGAATATAAGGATCAAATTAAAATCGAACTATTCTTATAATCTAAAAAAATAAAGGGATTAGAATTAAAATTCACCCATTGTTCTCATGTAAAAAGAAGAAGAATAAGATCCATTGTGAAAGGTTTTAGAGCCTTTCTTTTGTATATACTCTATAGATTAGTATAAACATAATATAAAATACAGGGAAATTATCAAATTAAGAAACATAAATTATTAATATAAAACTATAGTTTTCTTGCAAAGGGTGGAAAATAATATTTCAAAATAATAATATTTTGTAAGAAAAGGTAAATTTATAATTTATAAATAAAGGTAAATTATATTTAATGTCATTAAATTATTAAATTATTAGTAAATTTACGTTTTAGTCAGTTAACTTTAGAAAGTTATTAAATAGTTGTTAAACTACTCGAAAGTTTTTATTTCACTTGGTTTTTCTTTTTAAATTCGACTAGCGAGCTCCAAGAGATGATTCGACGATCACTATGGTAGTCAATCTCAGAGATCGGAGAAGAAAGTTATTTGGATTTTGATTTACAGATTCGTGACGTTCAAAATTGTTTCGTGAAAAAAAGATTGAACTGTAAAAGAGAAAGGGAAAGAGAGCTTTCAATTGGTGCAAGTGATGCAAAAAGAAAATGTCACGCATAAGCGATTTTAGTATCCCAATGACTTAAAAAAAACTTTTGAATAGCTTAATGACCATTTTGTAACATTTTGAAGTTGAGTGACATTGGGTATAATTTACCCTAAAATAGAAGATTTTTCTAAAATAATAACGATTACATTTGATATCATACCCAATTTAGTTTTTTTTTTTGAAATTTTTTTAGGGAGTTGATATTAAATTGAATGACAGCACTAACTTAATCAATATTTAAATATAATATAAATATTTAAATTCTTGAGTTAATGTCATAAATTAATTAAACATAAACTCAATTAAAAGATTGTTAAAGTAAGATTTTGTTTTTATAAAGCAATAAATTTAACTATGGTAATGTTGCTATTCTTCTTCTTTTTTCAAAATAAATTTAAAAAATTACCACGACTTGAATGTGGGAAACTAATCACTTTAATATTTTGATTTTACATTTCAACCAAAATTTTAACATAATGATTTTATAAGTATAGATTATATTTTTTCACTCAATAAAGAAAGATACCATAATTTAATAATTAAAACACGAAAATTTTTTAATATACATAAAATGTCAATTTTATTTGTCCATACGTACATTCTAACCGGTCACTATTACGCGTGACTCAATTGTCAAAGGATCTCTTACGTGAACTTTGGCCCACAACTTTAGTAATTTTTCTTTAGGCTCGTCCTAATATTATGGAGTGAGCCATCCTAGGACCCGCTAGCTTGTCGGATAAAGACTTATCAACCTCAATAAATATATAGAATAATTTTATTTAAATCGATATTAATTATAATATGGTTTTATATTTATTATTTTCTACGATTCATATTTTAATAATTTAATCAACATATTTAATGTTCTATTCATGTAGATTTTACATGTCAAGTTTAACGTAAAGAAAGGTTTTTAATTATTTTTTTACATAAAATAGTCAACCGTTAAATATATTAATACAATCAATATTTTAGATTGATATGATAGAGATTTCAGATTGATTCGAAGTTTTACATGCTTAGCAAGTATAATTATATTAATAAATTCAACAAATCAATTGTAGAAATAGTTATGAAAGGGTAAAAAATCATGTTAATTTTACACAATATAAATTTTGGCCCCTGAACTTGGAAATTATATCTATTTTGGTACATCTAATTTTTTTGTCCACTTTGGTCCTTGAACTTAGCAATTAGATCAATTTCGATCCCTAAATATGGATTTTGGTAAGATTTGGTGATATGGACAGTGCTACTGGAACAAAATAGGATTTGATGGACCTAAAACTGATCAATGTAATGGTATGAACAAAGGGATTGAACCAATTGACTCAAGAACTGCTTGAAATTGGTAAAAATTAAAGTTGAGATAAAAGTCTCCAATTGAACAAGTATAACTAGTTTAATATTTTTTTTATTTTTTAGATATTTATAAATTTTTAATTATTTATTTAATTATTGTTGGTCCAACGGTTAAATCAATCAAACTAGTTGAAAGGATAATTGATAGTCTACTTATTCAATCATCGATATGATTATAAAAACACTAAATGTGACATTCAGATATTGTACCACAAGAAATTTTCAAGTGAAGATGTGACACAATTTCAGAGTGCTATATTATCAACCTTTTATATTTTTAAGTGCCAAAGTGGATAAAAGAAATACAAGTACCAAAGTGAACCTAGTCGCCAAGTTCATAGGCGAAAAATTATATTACCCTTATATAAAAGGGTTAATTGCATCAAACGTTTTGAAACTATATATGAAATTTTAAAATATTTTAATTGACTCTTCAAAATTATCAATATTATTCTAATTAGGTCATTTCGTCAATTATTTTTGGCATAGTGTCAAATTTAACCCTAAATATTTATTTATTTTTTGTCAATTTGGCCATTGTTCCTTTTTAGCTAAATTTGGTTATTAACTTTCCTAAAAGAGTCAAATATTTTTTTAATGAAAATCCTGACAAAAACATTATCTTTTTTAACTTTGTTGATATAATAGCCTGTGTGACAATCCAAGTGCACTTCATGTTGACATGACACATGTAACACCCCACGCCCGACCCGATCGTTGGATTCGGGTATGGAGCGCCATAGGTCAACTCGTTGGAAACACAAAACTCTCCCCTTTCAAAACGACTATCCATTTTGGCGGGTACCCTTTTTTCCAGTACAGTGTTCTGTTAATTTAAGAATTCATTTATGATGCGATTTCCCGAACTTGGATAGTTTGGAAAATAGCTCGAATGGGATAAATAGTCTTGAAATGGTTTAACGGATGGAAACCTCGACTTGTAGTAGTTGTAGCTAAACAACCTTAGCTATATTAAAGCTAAGACCCGCTTAACTCTTGAACAAATGTAGACTTGGGCGTTCCATCAGAGGTTGGACCTTGAAAACAAAAACCTCATTCATCATTCCTTACATTGAAAAGATCAGTCTTGACTTCGAGGTTAGGAAACACATCAATTTATTTGAAAGAAAAATTTTAAAATGGTACCCCGCCACACTTAAGGATTTAAAGATACAAGAAATAGCCTTTGGTGACTGCTTAACAACATTTATAAATCACAAATAAAGATAAGCCAACTAGGCTAATGATCAATATTCAAAGTATTCAAAATAACGTTTCAAGTACAAATTAATGGTTTTAAAAACGACAGAATCTAAAAACGTCCTTGTACTCCTAAAAAAATACATGTTCCTATGAAAAAAAGAAGGCTCACAATTGGCCACAAATCTTGTTGTATCCCATCAATCAACACACTCAACTTAAGAAACTGAAAGTAAAAAGAAACTAGGTAAGTTTATGACAAATTAGTGAGTTCATGGGGAAATAAAACCCATTAATATTACTATAAGACATTAAGGAATAGGGCTCAAATTGATAGACTAGTTCAACATATTTGGCGGATACATCCACAATTGCTCCACGAATACGCCATATGTGTGGCTACTCTTTTTATGACAGACAAACTTATTTTACTTTTTATGCAACGAGCACTATCACATGCACCCTTTTTCTCACGTACTCTGTTCCATGTGCTAGCTTCTGATCCTTGTTCCAAAGAACTAATTTTTTCTGTATCTTTATATCCACTCATTAGAGCAATTTAACAAACATCACATCCGTATCCCCTTAAATTTCCTCTTTGTTTGAACACGTACGTGTTCCCCTACAAGGTCGAGTTTTCACTAATCACGGTTTGCACCAAAGTGTCATATCAGAGGCATAACATTTGATCACGTGTCTTCTTTTTATCATTATACACAACATTCCTCCGTTGCCTCATTACACCTGTCTGGATATGAAGCTTGTGTACCAAGGAAGGAGTACGCATGCCATGTATATGCCAAGTTTTCTGGGTTTGTTTAACCATATATAACCTTGCATGCAATAACTCTTTAAATATGTTTCCTTATACATGAGCATTCGAAGACAAAGGAAAAAGCCACTTACTTGGTTGTACAGTGATAAGGATTAAATAAGAGAATGCAAATACCAGACACAAGGTGCAAAGAAACTCACCAAAATACTTTACTTAGAGCTTTGTCTACTTTGTTGGTTCCTTCCCTTTAATACTGGGACCTTCTCCCATTTATGTAGTTAAAACAATAAAACAACTTCTTTAAACATAAAAAAATGACCCAAACTTTACAATATAGCAAGAATCTGTAGACATGCAAAAAAATTCTAGATAGAAGTTTCTTTCATATCCAATATTCAAAAAAATTCTATTGAACCTCTCTTACATTAGCTTTTATATGTTTGGTAAAGGTTAAAAGAATGTTTAAAAATTTATCAATAGAAAACTGGTATAGAAGCTTTCATAGGCTTTAATATTCAACACATTTTTTAGCAAAGAAGAACTCCCCTGGTTTCTTCAATGATAACAATTTCTAGCAGAGAAGATGAATAAAAAAAATCTTCTCTCCTTTATCATGCTATCGTATTTATAGATAGCTCACGTCCAAATCCCAATCAGGATTATCTCTAATCATTACTCACTCTCGCACGCTTCCACTAATTAATCACATCCTACGAGGCTCTCCAAGTGTCTTAATTACTGACATGTTGCCTTTACTAGGATACTAGGTGACTTAAACGTGTCCCAGAAGCTAACATGCTTACTTTAATAGCGACACAAAAACACAGGTGGCGACCTTATTAGTGGGAAAGTTCACCTCATAAGGTTCGCACCACAATCAGGAACTCGCCACACTATGAAGTGGAACTCTACTATATTGGCAAAGTTCTACGAAGCACTTCGCCACGAGGTTAGCCTCTATATCTTGTCTAAGCCTTGCAACTTAGGCGATTTTCACTAGGGTAATCTCCCAAGCGGGGACAACTCACCAACTAGGGTGTGAAAACTCTTACCTTTAAAAAAAATTCGTTCTCAAAATTTCGTACCTATGAAGAGATACGGATACTACTCTCTCGTGGTGCTTTCTCTTTCCCATGTAGCCTCTTAACATTGTGGTTCTACCACAACACTTTAACGAAAGGAATATCTTTATTCTTAAGTTTCTTAATTTCTATGTCCAAGATACATAAAGACTCTTCCTCGTAGGAAAAATTTGGTTCAACTTACAATGTCTCCAATTGTACTACATGGTCTAGATCAAAGCAATATCTTCTCAGTATCGATACATGGAACACATTGTGAATCTTGGGTAGTTCTAGTGGAAGAGCTAATCAATATGCTACTGGCTCAATACACTCCAAGATTTTATATGGTCCAATGAACCTCGGCCTGAGTTTCCCATTTAATCCAAAATGAATATTCTTTTTTTCGGGGGGAGGCTTTAAGAAACACCTTGTCACTAACTTCATACGTTATATCTTTCCTTTTTTTGTCAGCGTATACCTTTTGGCGGTCTTGGGAAACCTTCAAATGGTTCTTGATGACCATTAATTTCTCCTCTATTTCATGGACTAGGTCTAGGCCAGTTAGCTTTCTCTCACTAAGCTCCATCCAACATATCATTGATCGACACTTCCTCCTTGGAATGATAGAAATGTGCAAGTGTACACAATCACAACAAGTAATAAAGTGACAAGTAAATGTCGAGTTATCGTACCCACAGGGATTGTGAAAGAAAAATATTTATGAAATTTAAATCAAACACTTTGGTGATTAAAAATATTTTAATTTTGAAGAAGTGATTAAAAACTAAAATTTAACTAAGTTAAATAAAATAAAAATAAAAATTTCAATGCACGATTTCAAAATATGATTTTAATCAAGATGACATAATTGTGTTAGATCAATTACATTCCTTAACTTAGAATTACTAAACCCATATTCATGTTGGTACGAATATTTTCACGACAACTTGGTAATTTGCTAACGACTGCTTATACGTACTTACTAAATTAACTAATCTTTTGAACATTTTTCAATGCCAATTCGAACGATTAATCAATCTTCATAAGCACATGAAAGATTAAGCGAGATAATAATATATTTCTATATTGAAACAGTTTAATCACAATATTCTTACAAGTTATGCAAGACTAATGTTTCGTTTAATACCGTCGCTAATTTAACCTTCAACTTTCTTAGAAGATTAAACATACACAAATTAAATACCGTCGCTAATTCATTCGTTACCTTACATTTTATAAGCATGCTTTTATTTAATTGAACAACTCACCAAGGCATATAACAACACAAACATGATTTTAATAATTCGAGTGGACAAAATGCAATCAATCTAACACGAATTAATTTAAACCATTTTAATTAGAACAAGAACAACAAAAAAACAATCCTTCATATTCATAATCTCAACATAAACAAGAAAATTAAAGAGAAGGGAACTAGAAAGCAAATCCAATATTTCTCTGAATCCAGACTAATGCGCTCCTCTTCTTCTCTGCTCATTCTGTTGAACTAATGCCTTTACGAACAATTGAAAGATTCTATTCCAAGGTGGAAGAAGGATCTTTTTCAAGAGAGAAATCGACAAGGAAGTTGGACAAGAAAAAGGGAAAAACAAAGAGAAGAAAGTGAATGAAAGAGAGAGAGAGATGTATAAGAATGAAGGTGTGTTGAATGGAGTAACAAAGGGGGTATTTATATGTGGGAGTGGTTGCTAAAAATAGAAAATAATTAGCAGCCACACACTTCTCCTTGGTTGGCCATATTTCAAACTTGCTATTGTAAGCTAGGGGTAAATCTTCAAAGGCACAAAAAGTGGAGGGGTTTGAATGGATTTTAGGGAAACTTTGAGGATTGTTTTGAAAGCATAAAAATTAGCAAAATTCAGCTGATTGGGTCAGCTTGTTGGACAGTTTTGGGCTGCTATTTCTCTTGTTGGATCTGTGACACCCCAAATCTGACCGGGACAGATCGGCCTGAATTCGAAGCATTACATTAGCCATCTAAGTGACTCTTCGGTGAATGACCACCTAAGACACACCCCGACCTTATAACACCTCAATCTTATTTAATTATTAGTTATTTATTAATGTGGAAGCAATTTATGAGCCAATTTTAAACTTTTCCTAAGTAATTTAATCTAAGGGCATTTTTTGTCATTTTACCACCTATGGTAAAGGTAAATCAATTTTAGATCTAAGTGTTTACTAACCTTCTTTTAGCCAAATTATGCAAGCCTAAACAATTTCAACTTAATTTGAGTTCGTTTACTATGTTTAATTCAAGTTTTATTACTAGGGATTAAATTGTAACAAATACAAACTATCAGCACCTATTTTGAATCATAAATTAAGTGTGCTCCTATCGAATTTTACCCATTACTAGACTGATCCTAAAATTTTACCAAGTTTCCTTATCATCTAAGGCTCTAATTAGACTAATCAATTTTCAGGACTAAATTGTAACTTAAACAAATTAGAATACCAATTTAAAAAGAAAAAAATTCAACCGTGTGTCATTAATTGTCCGTGTTTGCATCGTGAAAAATTTGTAGGCCGATCGCACACGCTTGTGTCACTTAGCCACATGCTCGTGTGCAACCCCTCACACACCCGTGTGGACAAGCACACGCCCGTGTGAAAACCACTACACCTATTTTTGTAAAAAAACTCATTTTAAAACCCAATTTTGCATATTTTAATGGCCAATTAAACTCGATTGAATTATGAATAATTAACATAATTATACATACACATTCAATTGAATTTATTGACATCAATTAAACCTCAATTATATAGAATTAGGCAATCAATTTAATGCATAACAAACATAGAATAAATCAATCAAGTGGTGTACCTTAGCCGCTAGTAAACCACTCCATGGAAGCTTCATTTAAAATATCGTTAGTATAGATTTCATGCCTCACACACCGTGTTATCAAGCAAGAATACACAGTAAATCATTCAATAATTAAACTCAAACATGCCTCAAAATTATTATAAAACCATCCAAAATAAAATGTCCAATGTCTAATGTCCAATTACAGCCAAAATTAAACTAATTCTTGGGACTTCCACAACGCCTGATTACAGTCTCTAAAACGTGTAATAAAGTCTCTACCAAGCCTAAATCACTTGGAACTCTCTTGCTCGGCTCCTCAGCTCCTCAAACCCGACAATTATCTACACGAATTGTGAGGGTGTGAGCTTTAAAAAGCTAAGTCAATGTTGATAAAAACAACTAGTAAATCAACATCCAAATCATGCTTAAATCACATCCAATCAGTCACCAATTATCATTCATAATAATGAAACATGTCAATTTAATTTCCATATGCTTTATCAATATCAAGAATAAATTATTCATTGCTTACAAATATCGAATGGTATAACAATAATCACACATAAATATATTGGCATACACTTTTCATGGCTTAATCGGGTGATCATACATCGGATAAACGAATCTTCCAACTCCCACAAATATCAAATACAGTCCACCGAGTTGAGCGGGTCGAAGCACACGCTCCCTTATAGCACCTCAAATAACCTATTGAGTGGAGACTCATGCTCAACACTCCCTTATCTACTCCAAACAAATCAGTCCACCTAGAGCAATATGCTCACAATGTCACAAATAAAGGTAAGTACTCACAAATCCCGTGGCATGCCAGCTATACCCAATGGATCCACCATGCATGTTACCAATATATTTAGTCAAACATAGCATATAATTCAGTCATTATTGTGCTCAATTTAATGTGACAAAATGCTTATGTGTAACATGTAACATAGCCATTTAACATCCAATTAAATCAAGCATTTCATTTTCCATTTTCCAATGTTTAATTACCAATTGTAACACCAATATATCATGATAAAAAAAACTCCAGTAAATATGCTTTAATCATCAATATAATTAACCTAATTAAATTGTAAAAAACAACCTAAATGCTTACTTACCATTATTTAATAAAAATTCAACTCTTGTATATATAATATCAATCTGGAAAAAATTAGTCATTCAACCATAATTAATTAATTGAAATCATCAATTAAGCTACTAATTAAATATAAATGAGGGTCAATTTACCAAATCGCCCTTAAAAACAATAACCACACAATTTATTCTACCACAAACAAAGCAAATTCAAGTTTCAATTCCAATTATCTCGGTCCTCTTCAAGATTCGGAGCTTCAATAGAGATAAAGTAGGCATTACCACCTTTCCAATGCTATAATAAACACAAATTTTAATTAACTATACTAATCAAAATCCTCTCACAAAGATACCTTACCAGCTTTGTAACATCAAGTCGAAAACTCGATTCCTCACAAAATTGATCTCTCCAACCCTTCTAAAAACTTTCAATCATCAATACTAGACCAAATACACTTATTCTAAGCATCAATTTCATCTTTAGATCAATTTCACAAAAATTTCAGAAAATCGGTTCATAAAGATGATAAAATTTAGATTTCTTTAAATTACTTCACAAATAATGTTTAATCTTGATAAAAAAGATCAAAAACATTTTAATAGATCCATTTTGAGTTGGAACATCCATTGATTTGTGGATTTCCTCTCAAAATTCAAGATCCACCATTAAAAAACCATGTGTTTTTGGAAGAAGTTGACATTGATAAAAATCCTTTAATCGACTCTCAAATCATGTAAAAATGTTTCTAATCATCATAAAAACAAGTTTAGGATTGAATATTACCTTTGTTCGCTTTAAATTCGTGGATTGAAAATCTTGATTCAAGAAATTTGAGAAATTTCAAAATATTTTTGGTTACTTTTGAGAATAATTTCTAGTGAATTGAGAGAGTATTTTGAGAAGGAAATTACTTGGATCTATTCTCTGATGATAGATCTTTAAAATCATATAAAGAAAACGAATTTTAAAGCTCTCTAATGTGATGTAAAATGTGTGAAAAATGGGCTACATACATTATTTTTAAAACTGAAACCACCCACTAGAAATTTAAAAATTGGGAAATTTGTCAAATGGTCACTCCCACACTTCCCTTACTTTACCATTTAATCTTTTCCCTCAAAAATTCTAAATTTTAAGGTTTATTTGCCATATAAATACTCTAAATTTTTCCTTATTTTACAATTAAATCCTATTTAATTAATATTTAAATTTTACTCAAATTACCCCGAATAAAAATTATTTTAAAATTCTTTTTCAACCCAAATTGATTATTTTCACTAATAATTATTTTAAAATCTTTAAAATTAATTTTTTTGAAAATATATTTTTTTTAATTTTTTGGACTATTATTTAATCGATTTTAGATTAAATTAATTTCCTAAATTAAATTAAAAATTACAAGAAACCTTATAAATTCCTAATTTCACACTTGCAACCCAAAAAATATATCTAAAATTACTAGACTTGGTTTAGGGATATTACAGGATCAATCTTCTTTTATTAGTACAATTGAGCCACTTTCTCTTTCAGGCTTTATATTAATTTTTAACCCAATTAACTTTAGATAAAAATTAAATATAAAGTGCATAAAATAATCATCATTTGGACCGTCCTTGGCTAGAAAAATATTCATTCTTGCTCTTGGTTCACTCGATGCAAAAATTTCTCCAACGATTCAAGCCTTTCGAGGTGTTTGCCGAGCTAATTTCCACATTTTGTGCAAAATTATCGAAAATAAACCAAAATTTTGAAAATTTATTTTAAAAATAATTAAAATTCAATATATTAATAATTTAAGTGAAAATTAATTATTTTATAATTAAAGTATGAATTTTTAAAAAAATTAGTATGAAACCGCATGAGTTGGGGCTCAAAAGGTGCTGAAAAAGTCTATATATTTTTGTGTTTCCACACCCCCAAACTTAATTCATTGCTCATCCCAAGTAATGCACAAATTGTAAAAAGGAAGTGCTTGAAATCATGATTGAAAAATAGTCTTTAGAATACATTCCCCCACAATTATGAGTTTAGTATAATTATGTTCAAGAACAAGAATTTTGCAATTGTGCAACTGAAGTATACATATCGTTCGAATTATTCTCAATTGTTATCATGCTAGCAAGAATAGACTAAATGTTTTCTTAATAAAGATATGCTAATTCTTACCACTTAATTTTTATTCCTTTACTTAAAAGTAAATTGCAATCACTAAATTTAACTTTTGTCTTCATATGTTAAACTTAGCAATTTCTCTCCACTAATGTAGACATCACAGAAATCTGGATTGAAAGGTCTTTTAAATAGGTTATAACGTGGCTAGGTTAGGGGTAGGTAAAAGATAGACAATTTTAAGCTAAAAACCCTAGACTCAGCTTGCATCAGACCTTTGAAATAAATACCTCCAATACACCAACTCATTTTGCTTTTACATGCTCTTTTGCATGCCTATTTCTTTCGAGTACATATGTTATTTCTTCTTTTTTTTAGAACATGAGCATTTTACTGTATGTACTACAATTTTTTGAGCATTTGATACTTCTTTTCAACTCCCCCAAACTTATTTTCAAAGAATATTCTGAATAATACTGAGTCTAGTGTTTAGGACAATTTAAAGATAATTATGAGAGAAGTGATTGCTAAATATTGCAAAGGTTCAAATAAAATTAGGCCATATAATCTCAAAGTTGGGTTTCAAAGGATAAAAGTTTGTTAGGTTGGCTTGAAAGGCTAAAACGGTCCAAACAAAAGTTTGCCTAAGTCATTTTCAAAATTTCATACTTCCTAGGATTTCACCTCAAGAAATTACTAAGTCAATTCTAGATACTTAAACTTTCATGCATGTCTAGCACTCCTAAAGAATTAAAAATTTTATGGTATGATTTTCAAACTTTATTAAGAGTAACATTATGTCATAGTTCAACTAACATAGCAATTATTGAGATAATAGAACTTTATTTATACTAGAAGTTAGCATAATTAACAAAAATTCAAATTTTTTAACAAAATATAACTTAATCAAAATTATAAGAATACCTTGAAAAACAATTTCAATTTTTGGTCACCCCAACTTAAGATGAACAATGTCCCCATTGTTAAAAACAATAGAGAGAATAAAAGTATAGAAGTGAATAGATACTGTACACCAAGTAGGACCCTAGGAAAAGGAGATGAGTCAAGTTTGACTGCTTAAATACCAAGCTTTTCCAAGGTAAATCCAACCCTAGGCATGTACATATCTATTGCCGCACTTCTTATTTTGCAATTTGCTCAATTTTTTTGATAATTTCCACCTCTTATTTTATTATGCGAGAAATAAATTTCTAATCCTAAAAACTTTAAATGTCCTAAGAACGAAAATAAAATAAAGTAAAGATCGCCCATTTGTATTTATTTGCAGATCCCTTAGAATCTGACTCATCTTTTGCTCCATCGTTTTTGTTTTTGCATGAATCGCTTTGTTCCCTCTTCAATGTTGGACTCCATGGTTCAACTATAAAATCTGGAAACTCAGGCACAAAAATAAACGGGTCATGAAATATTTTCGTAAAAGCGCTTCTCATTTAGTCATCCCGTATTTTTTAATATCTCCAGTAAGTTTGTTGCTACCACTGCATATGTTGCATTAGGTCCATCAACTTTGATAGCTTATCACGAAGATTTGGGCAAGACAAATGAGTTCTAAATGTTGGGGTCGCCATGTCAGTTTGATCATTGGTTCAATTGGTTTTGCCTTATCAGGGACTTCAACTGGCTGCATTGGTTCGATCTCTGTGGGATCGTCTTCTTCTTCTTCTTCTTCTTCTTTTTCTTCTTCTTATTCTTCTTCTTCTTTTTCTTTTTCTTCTTTTTCTTTTTATTCTTCTTCAGAATCCTCATTCAGTTCCACTCGTTGTTGTAGAACAGAATCTTCAGCTACTCAGTAGAGGTCCCAATATGTGATTGTGTCTTGGCTATAACCTGTCTTCTTTACGTTTGCAAAAATTTTAGTTTTCAAGCACAAAATGGTTATCGTAAAGCGAATATGTTGGGCCAGAATGTTTGGCAGCAAAATTCTAAATTTCTCTCAGAATGATTTTCCCACATCAATGGTCTTTTCCGTAAAAATCAAGTATAACAAAACCATTCACTCTAATGAAATTGTGGTCCTATGTGAAATAGGCATAAGGCTAAACCAAACAAAATAACACCATACCTTCGCTAGTGGTGTCAAATATTCTCTGAGACAAGTGTGAATTCCATGCTTTGACACAGTCCAGTTAGAACCTGGAACTATAAGTTCCTTGAGAATTTCTTGCAAATTTTTAGTCTCAATATTTTTCATTAAGGAAGAAGATTCATCATCTTCAAAAACAGGTAAATCAAATAATTCATTTATAGTTGAATTTATTGGTACCTTGATTCCTCAGACAAAGACTTCTATTAATTTGCTTGAGGTCAAATTCGCATAAAATTCTCAAACTAACTCTTCATCTGCACTTGGTCTTTTCTCACAAGACACTTCCCAATTTAAAGCTTCAGCAACTCGTTGAATTCTCGCCATGAAATTAGTATAGTTGTTTTCTTTCAATGTAAAGCCTTTTTCTAAGTGCATTTGTTGATTTTTGAAGATGCTATCGTATTTAGCTTTGGCTTATTCATAGTGGAATTTATTTTGTGATTCTTCTACTTGGACAGAGGCACGAGTTCTTTTGCGAGGCATGATTAACCTGAACATAAGATGGAACAAATATTTTCTCAAAAATTCAATTTGCATAAAATATTAATAATTCAATAATTTGAAAAATTAAATATTTAAATAAAAATGGAATTTAGGAGAAAAATTTAATTACCACCTTTGTATAAAAATTTAAAATTTAAAAATAAAATTAATATGGAGCTAATAGAGTTGGTTTAGGGTTGGTTGGAGGGTAATTGGTTGGTGGCTAGTTGTGATAGTAGTGTGGTGCTAAAGAGACAAGGGCCGTGCGACTAGCAAGTGTAAACAACAATGTACGATGGCTAGGGGCGTAAACAGCAGCATGCGGGATCAACAACAATAGTGCACAAGCAAGGGCTGGTGTGTGTCAATCAAGGCGCGAGTAGGGGCAGGTGTGCCAGGAAACAGGTGCGTGGGTAGTAAGGTGCAAGCAGAGCTGGTGCACTAGCAGGGCCAAGGTGAGCTGCTGGTGGTTGGCTTGTTTGTGTGCGGGCAAGGATGTGCACAGGTTAGTTAGCGATGTGCGAGATAGAACAGTTGGCGAGGTGTGTGCGATGGTGGCTACTGGGTGTGTGCTGCTGCTAGTGGTGCCTTTGACAGTTACCCATAAGAGCTGCGACACTAGATAGCTTGGAGGTTGGAATGTTTTAAGAGTGATGGAAGAAAATGTGCATGGAAATGTGGTATTTAAAGTGTGAGTATAGGGGTGTTCAACTTGAATTCTTAGAATAAATTAATAATAAAATATTCTAAGTCCTAATGTCAGATAAAGTTAATAACAATTAATAAATAATATAATGTATATTAAAATATTATTTGCTATTACTTTATTTATTGAAATAAAAACTCTTAAATAAAATGTTAAATCAATTCTAATCCTATGTAAAGTTGATAACAATTCATATATATTATATAAAATATAATTATATATTAGTTATCATCATCTTATTTATTAAAAATTAAATTACAAATTTTAGTTTAGCTACTTTTAAAGGTATTTACAAAAAGAGACAGCTAATTTCAATATTTACAAAAAAACCAAAAAATTTTGCAAATAATTCAAATAAGTCCCTAAACTTAAAGAAAATTTGAAAATTGAGTTGCAATTAAAACTTGGATCAATATTGACCCTTTTATTTGAAAAACTAAAAAATTATTTTGCCATTTAGGAAATAATTTCTCGAAAGATTAAGTTAAAATCAATTCCCAGGAAAGATTGGAGGGTTCACAAGTGGTCCTGCTTAAGTTCCAATCTCCTAGACAAAATTTATTTTAACATACTAATCCAGAAAATATACCCTAAGTCATTTATTTAAATGAAAACAAGAAAAATTAAGTATCCAATAAAATGAACGAGACTTTATCCTGCTCAATTTTATCCCCCTAGTAATGTTTTAAGCGCTGAGCATTAACTTGAAAATTACCTCCCCTACCTTGAAGCTCGACAACTCCATATGGAAAAACTTGGTGAATAGTAAATGGACTAGACCAACGTGATTTCAACTTACCTGGAAAAAACCTTAATCTGGAATTGAGCAATAAAACTTGCTAACTTGGTTCAAATTCTCGAACTCAGATGTGCTTATCATGCCATCTCTTTAATCTCTCCTTAAATAACTTGGCTTTTTTCATATGAGAAAGTTTGGAATTTTTCTAACTCGTTAAGTTAAAGCATTTGTTTCTCTTTGGCAAGCTTGGGATCCAAATTAAGTTGTTGGAGAGCCCAATAAACTTTATGTTCTAACTCCAAAGGCAAATGACAAGCTTTCCCAAGGACAAACAGATAATGAGACATCCCTAAAGGTGTAACAAATTATTTTTAGTGAAATCAAAATAGTGGTTTCAAGACCACAAATTTGAAGTCAAAAAATTTATTTTATTATTATTTTATTGCCTACAGCATGATAGAAATTTCGTGTAAAAATTTCGTTAAGAAATTTTACCGCTTACATGCTTAATTTGATAAAAATGACTTAATCATGTAAAGTGTAAAAGTTGAGTTCTAATAGCTAAAGGTATTAAATAGCTAGAACTATAAAGTGGAGGTCCTTATATGATAATTATACCATTAGAGTTGATAGTGGATTTTAATGATTTGGCATTATTGAAATTTGAATGAATTATTAAGGTTAATTTTGGAAATTAGTAATTAAAGTTATAATTAATTAAATAAAACAAACTATTATCATCCATTATCATCATCTTCCACTGAATTTGAAGATAAAACCTAGCCATGGAAGCTTGAAGTTTTGGCAAGCTTATTTTGCTCAATTAGGTATGCATTTTTGTCCCGTTTTTGATGATTTCTATATTTTCGAGATCGTTGTAGCTTAATTTAGCTAGCCCGAGGACTAATTTGCAAAACTATTAAACTATTAGGGTTTTACCATTGATGAATATATACGAGTTTTGAATTTTGATGCTAGAAAATGAATGGTTGTTGTTATATAAACAACTTTTGTAAAGGAATTTTGTATGAAATTATCAATTAGGGGATAAATTGAAAAATGTGATAAATTCATTGTGAAATTTGTGAATTTGTGAAATATGTGGGCTTCTATAAGCATGTATAAAAATCGGCTAGGCTTGGGTAGGGAAAAAATTGCATGAGTTTCATTTTCTGAGCCTAAGGACTAAATTGTAAAGAAATTAAAAGTATACGGGTAAAATGGTAATTTTTCCAAAATATGTGTTGGACTAAATTGAATGTGAAATATATTGAATTGGGTTAAATTTATCCATATAGATCCAGTCAAACCTCGTATGAAGTTAGATCGAGGCAAAGAGAAAATCTCAGATTAATCGCCTCCGTATCTACGTAAACTCGTCGAGGTAAGTTCTTGTAATTAAATTGAGTATTTGTATGTTTTAATTGAATTATATGTATGTAATTTGTATAATTGTCATGTATAAATACCGATCGCATATCTGACGACGTACGACGATTATTAAGTCACGTTTGAACCTTAGGAATTCGTAGGATACAAATGACATGTCATTAGGGTTACCGATTCTTAGCTCGTCTGAGCTTACCGAGTTGCAGCTCGTGAAAGCTTACCGATTCTTAGCTCGTATGAGCTTACCAATTTATAGCTCGTGAGAGCATACCGATTCATAGCTCGTATGAGCATACATGTACAGGAATTGACGGATTATAGTTAGCACACTATATGTGAGCTATCCCGAGTATCCAACGATATTCTAAATGGTTCAACGGGAAATGTTTTGTTACGAGATGATATGAGTTTGATACGAACTATTACAGGTATATACATTAAATATATAGTGATGAAATAATATGATATACTGAAATATGAAATGGATGATACATGTATATGAAACTTGCTTAATTATTATGTTCATCCATGTTTATTGGTTATTATAGGTGTTTTACATGGCTAACATGTTGGTGAATATGTGCTTAGGATTTTGGCAAAATTGAGTTGGGATATGCTATGTTTACTTACCTTAATTGTGACTAAATGGTAAGTTAAATTTTATGTCATAAGAACTTACTAAGCTTAAATGCTTACTCTGTGTATTTTTCGTGTTTTATAGTGAATTGGAAGCTCATTCGAGTTGAAAGCTTGTCGGAACTATATCACACTATCCATCGGCTCTTTCGGTACATTCAATTGTTTAATTTTGGTTATAATGGCATGTATAGTTTATTTTGGCTAATGTTGACCTATATGTGTTGTTGTGATTGTGGCCATATGATGTAGCTTGTGTTTTAGTATATTTTGGTATATATATAGGTAGCCTTATCATGTTGATGTGTGGCTTGATATGGCAAAATGATGGAAGGTAAAATGGTCGTTTGAATATGCATTTTGTATAAGCTTTGAAGCTTGATTGAATTGTTGTGAATTGGTACTTATTTGAATGGCTTATTTGGTGTTTTAAGTGTACAAGTTATATGTGAATTATATGACCATTTGATGCTAGTGATTAAGTGGTATAATTGGTACCAAATGGTATGTTTTGATAATTGATCTACATGGTAAGTTTTGGTGCAAATATGCATTTATGTTAGTTGATCAATTGGTTATATTGAACACATGATTAGTCATGTTTATAAATTGTCATTTGAGGTGCCTAAGGGCATATTGGTTCTATGTGATCATACCATTTGTATAAGGCTAGAAAATGCATGGTTTTGGTACCTTATTATGGCTTGCTTATATGCATAGTGTTAGGTGTAGGTTTATGTCAAATTGGGTGAGAAATATGGCTTGTAAAATGGCCTATTTTTATCCATACCGGTAGAGACACGGGCATGTGTCTCAGCAGTGTGTGACACATGACCAGGTGACACAGCCGTGTGTCCCCTGTAGCTTTCAAAGGGTTGCGAGTCAGGTTGTTACACGGCCTAGCACACGGCCTGGCACACGGGCGTGTGAGACTACTTCGAAGGGTACACGGCTTGGTACACGAACATGTGGCTTAGCCGTGTGGCCCAAGTCAGTGAGTTACACGGGCACGGGCATGGGCTGGGACACGGTCGTGTGTCCCTATTTTGAATGCCCACATGGCCTAAGACACGGGCGTGTCTCTTGGCCGTGTGAGTCACACGGCCTGGCCACACATCCGTGTGAGTCACACGACCTGGCCACACGGCTGTGTGACCCCTACAGTTTTGAAAATTTTCAATGTTTTCCGAAAAATTCTGAGTTTCCGATTTAGGCTCCGTTTGTTTTCCAGTAAAATGTTTTCTGGAAAATGATTTCTGGAAAATGATTTAATTTTCTGGAAATGATTTACTTTTCTGGTGTTTGGATGAATCTGTGTAAAATATTTTCTATTCTTTAGCAGATTTCCTGAAAATATTTTTCGGAAAAGCTGTTTTTACATATATTGAGCAAGCCTTTTCTGTTGACATCAAAATTCTGTTTCACGAAGTGAATTAGAAACCCTTTGGTGAACTTGCACCAAGCTGTAGTGGAACAAAGAACCTCAATCCCTGAATGGAGTAACAGTTGTTTCTGTGGTATCTATTAAGTTGGGAACAGTGGAAAATTCAGGGCACACCGTAGAAAATATTAATCAAGCAAGCATCGTATTTACTACAGGATTTAAAAGAAAAAAAAATGCTATATTTGCTTTATCCTTTTGGATGACGATATACAGTTTTCTGTTCTTTTCAGTATGAAGCATATGTTAAAACAATCTCTATCATAGTTACAAAGATGAACTATATATAATTCTCTTACCATAAATTTAGACTCTAACTAATTGTGGTTCTTTACAGACAAATGTTTTACCACAGCTAGAGATGCTTTGGGCAAAAGCTTCCTCCATTTTCTGTGTTCTTTCTGTCTGGCAAAGTATCTTCTATAAACATAAAGGGAACCAAATCTTGCAAGGCAAAGTCAAAATCTGGAAAAACATCCAAAAGAAAATTCTAATTTAATATAAGAAAAAGCATAAGTTGCAATTTGTATGTGTTTATTACTATAGGTCATGTAATAAAATGAAACAAATGCAAGGTAATAGCAATAAAAGAAACTGTGAATGGTGAGTTGCAGGCTCTTTGTTATTCAAGAAAAAATAGACTGTACTGTAAAACATAGGAAAGAAAAAGATATGCTGGTACAATATTCTGAAAATAACCATGCAACACATACCTATTAAAGCTATTTTCAACTTTGACTTTCTCAAGGTCCAGACCAGAGCTAAACTTTTTCTACAACGTTCATCTGAGTTGTACATTTAAGAAGGCTTCTGTATTCATTACTTCTTGACCACTCATCAAACTCACGTGCATGTAGGACAGGCAGAGGATGTGAAAGTTGCCGCGTTTGAGTATTTCTGGACATCATTAGTTAATTAGACACAAACAAAATGAAAATTGTAGGCCAATTTTTAATGCTTTACCTTATATAGTACCCAACTGGGCTCGAAGAAACTTTATCATAAGAGCGAGCTTGCTGTAAAAATGCATCCATATTTAGCTGATCAGCCATTGATGGGCAGCCACCAGCTAATTTCATTAAAATAGAGATGACAACCTCTTGTAGGTGCACCACAAAGAAAATCAGATAACGAAATCTCAACTATATAATTGCAGATTGTGTTGGCTCAGAGAATGATATTTCATACCTTGGGAACTTGTGCAACGAGAAGGGCTGCACGATCACAAGTAAGCTCTGCTGCCCTAAGCCAACGGAATAACTGTTCCTCTAAAGTCTGAGCTAGAAAGGCACCACAGATATATGCCACAGACTCATAGCCAAAAGCTTGAGTTGTTTAGGGAAAAAATAAATCTTTTGGAGGATAATGTGCCACCAAAGTTTTATACACTACAATAGGAGATCAAAAACGTTAATCCTAGTTCTTGTAAGGACAATCATCCTCAAGATTCTCTTGTTCTTCTCCTCAGTGAACACCACAAGATGCATACCAGCGAAGTTGTTTTCTCCATCGTATAATGTTCTCCACAACAATATATGAAGCCCTCCTCCAAAAGTCAAGTGCAATAGACTAAACCAAAGAATCACTTATCCTAAAAGTCCATAAGCTCCTTTGCTTTGACTGGGATGTTTTCTCGAGTATAATGTGCTCTAGCTAAACTAAAATTGTATCACAGTAGCTAAGTTGCCACAACTGATGGAAAGAACTAAAATCATACTAGGAACAGTATAGGCTCCAAGAGTGAGAAGATTTGCAAAGGTAAGCCAGACACCATGATCACATTTGAGATGACCCAACTCATGAGCCAAAACAGCCTATTTCAAAGTTGAAAAGAACTAAATTAATGGTACTTTATCTTTTAAAACACAGCACTACTATGGAAAATAAAGCACATCTAATCTGATTTAGACATTTATAATCACATATATGAATATGGAAACATTTTGTAATAGAACACTAGCGTCTTAGAGGATTCAAGCAGCAGTCAATACAGTAAAAGGGAAAACCAAAATGGACAGCGAGTTTAAGTCATTTAGTAAAAGAGAATGAGAAAGGAGTGAAGACCTGCAATTCGTTTCGCGTCAGAAGCTCCACAATACTAGTATGAATGACAACAAATGGTTTTTTACCACTTATAGCTAGTGTATAAGCATTTGGAACAGGACTTTGCCGAACATAAAGATCAGGAGATTCAATATTCAATATTCCCGCAGCTTCAATCATCATTTTATGAAGTTTAGGAAGCTGATACAAGAAATTAAAAGTCAATAATTTGAAACAATTTGCGTTGGATACAACCGATCAAAACAACTTTAAACAACAATCTTCTAAACATCAAATAACCTGATCTTTCGAAACAAGGACTGAAGTCCCTATATTCTCAAGAAACATGATTTGCTTTGTGACAGTTCCTGCTACAAAGCATTAAGGGAAAAAAAGCTACTTTAACATTCATTCTCAAGGAATCTGTTGGATATATGATGAAGGAAAGACTGAAACTGAAGCAAAAACAAAATAAAAATGGAGAAATCAAATTGTGAACAATTGTTTCATTACCAGAACTAGAGGATTTTTGTTTTATGGTCATGTTTGTCTGTAAAAAAGAGTAGAACTTCAGCTTTCAATTTTTTTCATTCTTACCTTCGAGAGAGGAAGATGAAAGCTTGTGCAGATTTTGACAATGAAAGGCGAAAATGGGGAAAAGCTTTGATGAACGCCGGTGTCTGGTGTTGAGAATCGGTGTTGGCTGACGGCAAGCAGAAGATCAGATGTTAAGGACGGGGGAAGGGGGGAAAGGGAAAGGGAAGATCGATGTTGGCTTCTAATTTTCCTGAAAATGTCTTACCGAATTAGAAAGGGTAAGACATTTTCCAAAATTAAGGGCTTCTTTTCTCGTGTTTTATAATTGATTTTACCTTGGGAAAATATTTTTAGCCAAACAAACACCGGAAAAGGCTTTACTTCCAAACAAACGGACCCTTAGTCTCGACTTATTTCTAACACGTATTTAGGACCTCAAGGGCTTGTATAAGGGATAGTATGTATGATTTTGATTGGTTTTGATATGAATAAAAATATGTTATGAAATGTTTGAAATTTCTACCCGTTTCATTTGAAATCTTTGGTAATGCTCTGTAACCCTGTTTCGGCAATGAATTCGGGTTAGGTGTTACAAAAGGTGTCTTGTATGCTGTTATGTAGGCCCATAAAGCGCCATCCAATCTTTTGGACCAATCTCATCAGTTTGGACAAACTACCTTCTCAAGTATGCCTTTTATATCTTTGTTTGCCAGTTCAACTTGCCCATTTGTCTACGGATGGTAAGCTGTAGTAACATTTTGCTTCACCTCATATTTGTCGAGTAACCATTTCAACCATTTGTTCGCAAAATGGGACCCCTCATCACTGATGATAGCCCTAGGAGTTTCAAACCTTGTAAACACATGTTTCTGCAAAAACTTCATCACAACCATGGCATCGTTCACCGGATATGCCTCAACCTCAATCCACTTAGATACGTAGTCTACTGCTACCAATATATATTTGTGACCAAAAGACGGAGGGAAAGGACCTAGAAATTCAATACCCCAAACATCGAATAATTTTACCTCAATGATGTTTGTTCGGGGCATCTCATTTCTGTTGGTGATGTTTCTAACCCTCTAGTACTGATCACAACTCTTTATGTATGCATACACATCTTTGAATAACGGTGGCCAAAATAATTCAACTTGCAATACTTTGGATGCAGTGCGTGTACCTCCGAAGTGTACCTCACTCAGAGTTGTGTGACAACGATATAAGATCTTATGTACCTCGTGTTTTGCCACGCATCTCCTAATCATTTGATTTGCACACTTTTTGAACAAATATGACTCTTCCCAAAAATAGTACTTCACATCATGAAGAAACATTTTCTTTTGTTGATATGTAATATCAATCGGCATTAAACCACAAGCTAAATAGTTAGCAAAATTAGCAAACCAAGGGGTGTTATGTACATGATTTACCTTAAGTATGTGCTTGTCTGGAAATGTCTTCTGGATGGGTATGAGAGATGAATTTCCTTCTTGTGGCTCCAATCTAGATAGGTGATCTACTACTTGATTTTCTACCCCTTTTCGATCTTGAATTTCTAGTTCAAATTCTTGGAGTAGAAGTACCCATAGGATCAATCTCGGCTTGGAATCTTTGTTGGCAAGTAAATATTTAATTTTCGAATGACCCGTATAGACAGTCACTTTGGTACCTAAAAAATAAAATTGAAACTTGTCAAAAGCAAACACAATAGCAAGTAACTCTTTCTTTGTTACCATATAGTTTAATTGAGCTTCCGTCAGAGTCTGACTTGCATAGTAGATGGGATGAAAAACTTTGTTCCTTTGTTGCCCCATCACAACTCCTATCGCGAACTCACTTGTGTCACACATCAATTCAAATGGAAAATCTCAATCCAGTGTGACGATAATGGATGTTGAAACTAATCGATTCTTTAAATCATTAAATGTTTTCAAACATTTTTCATCAAAGTGGAATATCGTGTCCTTCTCCAATAATTTGCATAAAGGTTTAGCGATTTTGGAGAAGTCTTTATTAAATCTTTGATAGAATCCAGCATGTCCCAAAAAGCTCCTAACACCCTTTATAGATGTTGGAGGTGAGAGTTTCTCGATAACATCTACCTTTGCTTTATCTACCTTGATTTTATGTCTCGTTATTCCAGAACAATACCTTCTTGTACCATGAAGTGACACTTTTCCCATTTGAGTACAAAGTTTGTTTCTTCGCACAGCCTTAGTACCTTGGCTAGATTGGCTAAGAAATTATCATAAATGTCTCCAAACACTGAAAAATAGTCCATAAAAACTTCCAAATACTTCTCAACCATGTTAGTAAAAATAGACATCATATATCTTTGAAATGTAATAGATGCATTATATAAATCAAATGGAAAGCGTCTAAATGCAAATGTACTGTACAGGCATGTGAATGTTGTTTTATATTGATCCTCCAGTGCTACTGTGATCTGATTGTACCCTGTGTAACCATCAAGAAAACAGTAATAGTCTTGCCCCGCGAGTATATCCAGCATCTAGTCCAAGAACGGAAAAGGAAAATGATCTTTTCTAGTCGCCTTGTTCAACTTTTGGTAATCTATGCAGATTCTTCATCCCATAACCATTATGGTCGATATTAACTCGTTATTCTCATTTTCAATAACCGTAATAACTCTTTTCTTTGGGCACGCACTAGACTGGACTTACACATGAACTATTTGAGATGGGATAAATTATACTTGAATTTAACCACTTAATGATTTCTTTCTTCACCATGTCCTTCATAATGGGGTTTAGTCTTCGTTGCCCATCAATCATTCCTTTCCTGCCTTATTGAAATATTTCAAAAATGAAATGATTTTCTCTTATTGCTCTTTGGTTAACTCTACTGAAACAATCACAGGCAAAGTCGAAGCGTTACCTAAATAAACATATTTTAAGTGCAAGAGAAGTACCTTAAGTTCTAATTTAGGAGGCTCTATGATTGATGCTTTTGGTTGGACATAATCTCTACTTTCTAACTCAAAAGATTTAGAGCGAGATCGCAGATTAAATCCCCTTTGGTTTGCTTCTAGCAAAGCTAAGTATTCCCCCTCTTCATCACTTAGAGGGTCTGACATCAAAACTTGTTCTAATGGGTCCTCAACAGAGTTGAGTTTCCATTCTACAGCTAAATCCTCTAACTCAGATACTGTAGAACAACCATCAACTATGTCAGGGAATTGCATAGACTTAAAAATATTAAAAGTTACCTGATCATCCTGAACACGCATAGTTAGCTCGCCCTTCTACACATCAATAAGGGTCCTTCCAGTTGCTAGGAAAGGCTTTTCTAGGATGATTGGAACCTCTTTATCTGCTTCAAATTCTAAAATAACTAAGTCAGTAGTAAAAATAAATTTGTCTACACGTACCAATACATCATCAATTTTTCCTTCTGGATGTGCTAAGGATCAACCTACTAGTTGAACTGTAACCGTAGTAGGTCTAACTTCACCTATCCCCAACTTCCTCAATATGGACATGGGCATCAAGTTGATGCTTGTGTCACGGACTTAGAATTTTTTCACGTGATTCGTGCGGCCTTAGGCAGTTTCTTTGCTTAAAAACGCCTAAGTCAGCTTAACTTGCAATGATAACGAATTCAACAGTAAAAACACCTAAGTCAACTTAATCTCGCAATGATAAAGGATTCAACAGAATTCCCTCAAAGCACCCACGAAGAACAGCAGAAGAACGAAATAAGAACGAACTTTGAAAGATGAACAAAAGCAAGAATGCTTGGGAAAAAAGTTTGAGTGAACACTCTCAAAATTTTTATTAACAACTGAATGCCTTACAATAAGCAAAGAGGTCTCTATTTATAGTTGAGCCTCAAAGTACATCAAGGGCTATAATTAAAAGTTGTATACAATTAGAACTCTAAGACACAATTAGAAGCTGTATACAATTAGAACTCTAAGATTTTATAATCATATCTTCTTGGATCACTTCTCATATTTATCAGGCTCTTGAGATGGGCATTTAATCTCTCCAGGCAACGGGCCAGTTTGGTTGGGCCAAATGACATCCCTCAAACATGATGGATCGCACAAGTTTTCCATGGTTGCGTGCTCCCATGCACAACCCATGACATTCTCCCCCACTTGTTCTAACGACGCCCTCGTCGCATCTTCCTTATGGAATTGGTCAATCTTCCCTTGAAACTACCACAATGCCTCGGCAGGTTCCCAACTTGCTTCGCTATCAGGAAGTCCCTTCCATCGAACTAAGTACTCATGTCATGGTCGGTGGTACTTTTGTCTAATTACCCGATCTGCCTCAATGTTTTCGACTTCACGATCCTACGACACCTTTACCCCCATCGGTGCTTGTTCGGACTTGCCTCGATTCGGATCCTCTTGGTCTCCATGAAATGGCTTAAGCATGCTTACATGGAAGACCGGGTGGACTTTAAGTTTTGCTGGCAGCTCAAGCTTGTAGGCCACCTTGCCTACTCTCTTCACAACTTTGAACAGCCCCTCATACCTTCGCACAAGACCCTTGTGCAAGCCAGTATATTGCAAAATCAAGTGTAGTTTAGCGAGGACTGAGTCACCCACTTGAAATTGCACATCCCTTCGTTTTTCATCAGCCGACTTCTTGCTACGCTTACTTGCCTTGTGTAAACAAGCTCTAGCCAAGTCATTCTTCTCTTGCCAATCTTTTACGAATCGATAGGCTGTCGGATTTGGTTATGTATAATGGGTCACAACAGCGTTGGGTGTGAGCGGCTGTTGACCCGTCACTATTTCAAATGGACTTTGATTCGTCGCCCCACTTCACTGCAAGTTGTATGAAAATTGGGCCACATCCAACAACTTTGGCCAATCCCTTTGTGTGGCACTTACGTAGTGTCGAAGATATGTCTCCAACAATGCATTTACTGGTTCAGTTTGCCCATCGGTTTGTGGATGCATGCTCGTGGAGAAGTTCAAATCTGAGCCCATTGACTTGAACAACTCTATCCAGAACCGGCCCGTAAATCGCCCATCTCGATCACTGATAATAGTCAGTGGCACTCCCCAATATTTCACCACGTGTCTAAGAAACAACTGAGCTGCTTCCTCAGCAAGACACTCTTTGGTCGCCGAAATAAATGCCACATACTTTGAAAACCTGTCCACCACAACAAGAATACTCCCAAACCCGTCAGACTTAGGCAAACCAATAATAAAATCTATGGATAAACTCTCCCATGGTCTTTTCATAACTGGCAAGGGTTGAAGCAAACCGACTGGAGTCTTTAACTCAACCTTGTCTTGTTGGCCCACTAGGCAGGTTTTCACATAGGTTTCCACATCAGCACCCATGTGAGGCCAGTAAAAAGGGCCAAAGTGCGATGCATCCCTGGATGGGCTGCCCATTTCGTGTCATGACACTCCTTCATGACTTCCTTACGGAGTTTCCCATAATGGGGCACATAGAAGCAGTGTCCATGAGTGTCTAACAGCTCCTCATCAAGCCAAAATCTTCTTGTTTTTCCCTCCTTGGCAAGCTCAATCAAATTTTTGGCCGTGGGATCATGGGACAATCCCTCTCGCATGCGTTCCAACAAAGAACCATCAGGTTGACTAATTGCTGCGAATCCATCTTTCGACTGAACGCATCAGCCACAATGTTGGCACTTCCTGGTTTATATTCCATTATGAAATCAAACTCCGCTAGTAAAACCTGCCAACGAGCCTGCTTGGAAGACAACTTTTTCTAGGTTAGAAAGTAACTATTGGCAACATTATCGATAAGGACCACGAACCTGGAACCCAATAGATAATGTCTCCATATGCGCAACCAGTGTACTACCGCAGTCATCTCTTTCTCTTGGACCGTATATCTATGCTCTGTCTCATTAAGCTTTTGACTCTCGAAAGCAATTGGGTGCCCATCTTGCATCAGTACTCCCCCTATAGCATAATCTGATGCATCCGTGCGTACCTCATAAGGCTTCGCAAAATCTGGCAAGGCAAGTACGGGTTCCCTCGTCATTTCTTACTTCAATTGATTAAAGGCCTTCTCACATTCCGATTTCCAATCCCATACCTTCCCCTTTTTCAAAATGTCCGTTAAGGGAGTGGTAATTCTAGAGTAGCCTTCAACAAAGCGTCGATAGTAATTTGCCTACCCAAGAAAGGATCTCAATTCTGTTACCTTGGTTGGAGGCTCCCACTCTGAAATGGCTCGTACCTTGCTCTTATCCATTCGGATCTTACTACCTCCCACAATGTGGCCTAGGAATGACACCTCTTGTTGGTCAAATGAGAATTTCTCCTCCTTGATGAATAGCTCATTTTCCCTCAAAGTTTGGAGCACCTCCCTCAAGTGTCCCATGTGCTCTTCAAGAGACTTGCTATACACCACGATATCATCAAGGTAAACAACCACAAAATGATCAAGAAATGGTTGAAGTACCTTATTCATTAGGGTGCAGAATGTAGCTGGGGCATTCGTGAGTTCGAAAGGCATCACCAGGAACTCATATGAACCGTACTGTGTCGCACAAGCTGTCTTTGGTTCATCTCCCTGGCTATCCGAACTTGATGATACCCCGATCTCAGATCTAACTTGGTAAACCATCTTGCACTACCAAGCTGATCAAACAAATCTGCAATAAGAGGAATAGGGTACCTATTCTTCACAGTGATCTTGTTTAGAGCTCGATAATCGATGTACATTCTCACGGACCCACCATGTTTCTTTTCGAACAACACTGGGGCACCGTATGGGGATTTAGATGGCCTAATGAATCCCGCATCTAAAAGTTCCTTCAATTGTTTTCGCAACTGTTCTAATTCAGGCAGAGACATACGATAGGGGGCCATTGCTGGTGGCACCACATTGGACACTAACTCGATTTTGTGGTCCACCTCCCTCTTGGGTGGCAAACTTTTGGGCAACTGAGCAGGCATTATATCTCGGAATGATTGCAACAATTGACCCACTTCTTTCGCGGTCTCACTAACAGTCTCAGTGGTCTCTTCGATCTTCAAGGTTGCTAAATATGAGACTTCATTTCTACGTACACCTTTAACAAACTAAATTGCCGACAGTGTTTTTCCTTCAAAGCTTCTCTTCCTTGTTACTTTCACCATGCATTGATGTTTCGCGTCCGAAATTACCATGTAATTGCTCGAAGGGGCAATAAGAGCATTACCTGATCTAGGAAGCTTAGTCCAACCACAAAATCATAATCATCAAGTGGTATTACCTTAATGGATACCTTCCCAGACCATTTACCGAGCTGAAGATCCACTCCATTTGCAACCCCCTTGATTGGAACACTTTCTGAGTTCACTGTTTTGATCTGACCCACTTCATTATCTATCTTGAGGCCCAGTTTACAAGTAGCCTCCTCAAACATGAACAAATCAGAAGTGCCTGTGTCAACGAGCGCATTCAATTTCCTGCCAGCCACAATGATGTCTACAAACATCAAACCATGGCTCATTCCATCTTTCACACCCCTAGTATCAAACCAAGATTGTTATCCTTCGCATCCGACTCCTCCTTTGCTTTCATAGTCGTGAGAGCGGCCTTCTTTCGGCAGTCTTTGATCATATGTGGACCATCACAGTGAAAACAACTTATAGGCTCACTCTTTTTTTTGTCCCAAGGCTTCTTACCGTTGCCGTTCCTAGTGGGTCTTTCTTTATCTCCCCCCGTATTACCCTTTTGATTAAATCTGGGCTTAGAAGAATTGGCATTGTCTTTCTTCCCACCAAATTCAGCAAGTGATTCTGCAACGAACATAGCCTTGGTGGGTTCTTGAACTCCTCGGCGTTGCAACTCCTGCTTCGCCCACTGCTTTAATCCGTCCATGAAGGAAAAGAATGCCTCTTTCTCCCCCATATCTGATATTTAAAGCATAAGTTTGCTAAACTCCTGCACATACTCCCTCACAGTGCTTTGTTGCGTAAGCCGACGCAACTTTGCCCGAGCCTCATCCTCGGCATACTCTGGGTAAAACTGTGCTTTGAACTCACATCGAAACTCCTCCCAAGTTTCGATTTCGGTCCCACCACGTCTCACATCAGTGGACCTACGACGCCACCATAACAAAGCAACGTCAGATGAATACACCGCAGCGGTAGTTACCTTAGTGACATCCTCTGTGATGCCTTTGGCACGGAAGTATTGCTCGATTCCCCACAGAAAGTTGTCCACATCTCTTGCGGACCTTATTCCCTTGAACTACTTGGGCTTGGGAACATCAATATTGGGCTTGGGTGCGACAGCAGCTAACCCACCATTGCCCAAAGCAGCCTTGTAGATTGTGAGTTCAGCTTTGAACTCCGCAATCTCCCCTTTCAAGGCCACCACCATAGTCTCAATGGCATCATCTCTACCCGTCAACTGTTCCACATTGTCCAAGACATACACTTTGACTTGCTCTTGCATGGACTGCAATCCATCATAGAGCCTATAATCGACATCATCAATCCTCTCCTTGATATCCCCCACGGAATTCTCGAGAGTGACGACACGATCCCTTAAAGCTGACAATATGTCCCTTGAGCGACTAGCTTTCCTAGCCCTCCCACGGGTCTCTATTCCCTCAACATTTCCAGTAACTTCTTTTGACATCTTTCAACATTCGTTTCAAACTTTAGCTCGAATACCAACTGTCACGGACTTAGAATTTTTTCACGCGATCCGTGTGGCCTTAGGCAGTTTCTTTGCTTAAAAACACCTAAGTCAGCCTAACTTGCAATGAGAACGAATTCAACAGTAAAAACACCTAAGTCAGCTTAATCTCGCAATGATAAAGGATTCAACAGAATTCCCTCAAGGCACCCACGAAGAACAGCAGAAGAACGAAGTAAGAACAAACTTTGAAAGATGAACAAAAGCAAGAACGCTTGGGAGAAAAGTTTGAGTGAACACTGTCAAAATTTTTATTAACAACTGAATGCCTTACAATAAGCAAAGAGGTCTCTATTTATAGTTGAGCCTCAAAGTACATCAAGGGCTACAATTAAAAGCTGTATACAATTAGAACTCTAAGACACAATTAGAAGCTGTATACAATTAGAACTCTAAGATTTTATAATCATATCTTCTTGGATCACTTCCCATATTTATCAGGCTCTTGAGATGGGCTTTTAATCTCTCCAGGCAACGGGCCAGTTTGGTTGGGCCAAATGACCTCCCTCAAACATGATGGATCGCACAAGTTTTTCATGGTTGCGTGCTCCCATGCGCAACCCATGACACTTGCACCCAAATCACATAGTCTCTTACCATAATAAGTTTCTCAAATGTTGCAAGGTATGGTAAAACATCCAGGGTCCATCATCTTTGGGGGTAGTTTATTTTGAATATATGTATTGCATTCCTTTGTCAGGCTACTATCTCAAATTCTCCAAGTCTCCGTTTCTTAGATAGAATATCCTTCATGAATCTGACATAGTTTGGCATATGCTCAAATGTTTCTACTAACGTAATGTTGATGTGAATTTGCTTGAGTACATTTAAAAATTTATTGAACTGGACTTCTTGTTTCTGCTTTTGAAGTCTTTGAGGTAAGGTGGTAGAGGATTTTTTACTGGAACTGGTTGATTCGTCTTCTGTGGCAATTTTGCATCTAATAAAGTTGTTAGTTTATCAAAATTGACTGGCTAAGAAGTTACATAATCGGGTTTTGCAAATTTTGGTTCTGGTGAAGCTGAAATTTCAACACTTGGTTGAACTTCCACTGAATCTTGAGCATCAGCTGGCTCCTTTTCAACTTCAACAGTGTTGGGCTATAATGTCTTTCTACTCCTCACTGTCAATTCTTTACAATGCTCTTTCCTCGAATTTCTTGGATTTTCCGTATCACTAGGCAAAGCACCTTGTGGTTGGTTCCTAATTTCAGTAGCAAGTTGACCCACTTTATTCTCTAAATTCCTTATAGTAGAATCATTCTTTGCCATATATGCCTTCAATAGGTTTTCTAAGCTATTGAAAGGTTCAGCTTGTGTTGGTTTCTGAACTTATTGGGTAAAACCAGGTAGCTGGGTCGGTCTAGGTTGTGCATAAGTTTTACTGGTTCCAGTCCCTTGGTTACTCTAAGAAAAATTAGGGTGGTTTCGCCAAGATGGGTTATAAAAATTGGATTACATTCCTTTCCTTCCTTGTTTTTAGTTTTAGTTTTGGTTACCCATGTAATATACAGATTCTGAGTTTGATGGACATTCTTTGAATAAGTGCCCTTCCCAACAATAAACACAGGCTACATTTTCGAATTGATTTGGTGGTTGAGCTGCAAAATTATTAAACTCATTAGTAGTAAATTTTCTAAGCATTGAGGATATTGAAGATACCTAAGTTGCGAGTGAAGTGAGAGTGTCTATTTCATGTACTTTAGTGACTCGTCTTCCTAACAATTCTCGATTGGTTGGCCATTGATAATTTTTGTGAGAAATCCTCTCAATGATTTCATAAGCCTCGTTATAAGACTCAGAAAGGAGAGCACTTAGCAGAAGCATCCACTACCATCCTCATGTGAGCATTGAGACTGTTATAGAACGTCTCTAAATGGATGCAATGAGGGATTCCATGATGAGGGCATCTTTATTATAGCTCTTGAAACCTTTCCCACGCCTTATATAAGGACTCATCATCCAACTGTTGGAAGGTAGTAATCTCGTTCCTCAACTTAGAATTCTTGCTAGGTGGGAAATACTTCATAAAGCCTATTTCTGCTAGCTCTTGCCATGTGGTAATGGAATTTGGTGGCAATGAGTTCAACCAGGCCCGAGCTCTATCCCTTAGTGAATATGGGAACAACTTTAATCGTAGTGCATCTTCAGGTACTCTAGCTAGTTTGAAAGAATCACTCACCTCCATAAATAATCTTAAGTGAAGGTGAGGATCTTCGGTCGGCATTCCACTGAATTGGCCCACTGTCTGAAGCATCTGGAACATAACTAGCTTCATCTTAAATTGCTATGCCTCAATTTCAGGTCTCTTAATACCCGGATTAAGCTCATAAAACACTGGCATGGCATACTGTCTTAGAGCTTTATCCCTATCATCAGTAATAAGGATAGGATTTTGAGCAAGGTTTGCTCCATTTCCTTGATTTGGATTTTCAAAGTTCATCTCTTCGGTCCTTATTTGACTTGCTTGTCTTCTTCTTTGTCGAAAAGTTCTTTCAATTTCAGGATCTACATGGAGTAAATCGATAATTCGATCAATACTCATAAACACCTGAAACAATCAAAGAAAAATAATGGAATTAAAATTAAACAAAAAAAAAAACAAAAATGCAAAATTAACAATTTCACAAATAATGACTTTTAAAAAAGTCCCCAACAATAGTGCCAAAAACTTGAAACGATAGAAATGTACAAGTGTACACAATCACAACAAGTAATAAACTGACAAGTAAATGTCAAGTTATCGTACCTACAGGGATTGTGAAAGAAAAATATTTATGAAATGTAAATCAAATACTTTGGTGATTAAAAATATTTTGATTTTGAGGAAGTGATTAAAAATTAAAATTTAACTAACTAAAATAAAATAAAAATAAAAATTTCAATGCACGATTTCAAAATATGGTTTTAATCAAGATGACATAATTGTGTTAGATCAATTATATTCCTTAACTTAGAATTATTAAACTCATATTCATGTTGTTACGAATATTTTCACGGCAACTTGGTAATTTGCTAAATACTGCTCATACGTACTTACTAAATTAACTTATCTCTTAAACATTTTTCAATGTCAATTCAAACAATTAATTAATCTTCATAAGCACATAAAAGATTAAGTGAGGTAACAACATATTTCTATATTGAAACAGTTTAATCACAATAATCTTGTAAGTTATGCAAGGCTAATGTACCGTTTAATACCGTCGCTAATTTAACCTTCAGCTACCTTAGAAGATTAAACATGCACCAATTAAATATTGTGTCAATTAATTATAATTTCAATACGTTTAATAATTAATTCATTCATTACCTTACATTTTATAATGCAAGTATAACACAAGCATGGTTTTATTTAATTGAACAGCTCACCAATGCATATAACAACACAAACATGATTTTAATAATTCGAGTGGACAGAATGCAATCAATCTAACACAAATTAATTTAAACCATTTTAATTAGAACAAGAACAACAACATAACAATCCTTCATATTCATAATCTCAACATAAAAAAGAAAATTAAACAGAAGGGAACTAGAAAGCAAATCCAATGTATCTCTGAAGTCAGACTAGTGCACTCCTCTTCTTCTCTGCTCGTTCTGTTGAACTAAGGCCTCTACTAACAATTGAAATATGCTATTCCAAGGTGGAAGAAGGCTCTTTTTCAAGAGGGAAATCGGCAAGGAAATTGGACAAGAAAAAGGGAAAAACAAATAGAAGAAAGTGAGTGAAAGAGAGTGAGATGTGTAGGAATGAAGATGTGTTGAAAGAAGTAGCAAATGGGGTATTTATAGATGGGAATGACTGCTAAAAATAGCAAATAATTAGCAGCCACACACTCCTCCTTGGCCATCCATACAATAATCAAGTTTCAATATTTCAAACTTGCTATTTTAAGCTAAGGGCAAATCTTCAAAGGCACAAAAAGTGGAGGAGTTTGAATGGAGTTTAAGGAAACTTTAAGGTTTGTTTTGCAAGCATAAAAATCAGAAAAATTCAGTTGATTGGGTCAGCTTGTTGGACAGTTTTGGGCTGCCATTTTTCTTGTTGGATCAGTCTTATTTGATTAACACAATTGGGTCATTTTCTGCTTCAGACTTTATATTAATTTTTAACCCAATTAAATTTGGATAAAATTAAATATAAAGTACATAAAATAATCATTATTTGGACCATCCTTGGATGGAAAAATATTTAGCGTTGCTCTTGGTTCACTCGATGCAAAAATTTCTCTAACAGTTCAAGCCTTTCGAGGTGTCTGTCGAGCCAATTTCACGTTTTGTGCAAAACTGTCGAAAATAAACTAAATTTGTGAAAATTTATTATAAAAATAATTAAAATTCAATATGTTAATAATTTAACTACAAATTAATTGTTTTATAATTAAACTATGAATTTTGGCAAAATTTACTATGAAACTGCATGACTTAGGTCTCAAAAGGTGCTAAAAAGTCTATATAGTTTTGTGTTTCCACTCTCATACTGTGCGTCAAAAGGTGACATGCCCAAACTAGCGTGATAACTGTTGTTATAGGTAGACTCCACCAAGGGTAGATATTTTTCCCAATTCAACCCAAAATCAATCATGCAACTTCTGAGCATATCTTTAGCACTTGGATCACCCTCTTTGACATCAGTCCGTGGATGGAAGACAGTACTGAACTGAAGCTTGGTTTCAAGATATATCTGTAACTGCTTCTAGAACCTTGAAGTGAATCTAGGGTCTTGATTCGACAAAATTGAAGAAGGAATACCGTACAGGCGAACTATTTCTGAAATGTGTAATTTTACTAACTTTTCCAATAAGTAGTTGGTTCACACTACTACAAAGTGAGCTGGATTTGTTAATAGATCCAGAATTACCCAAACAACATTCTTCTTAGTTGTATTGAAAGGCAACCCCAACACAAATTCCACCGTGATCCTATCCCACTTCCATTCTGGGATCTCAAGCAAGCATAATTTACCAGAAGAAACCTGATGTCTAGCCTTGACCCTCTGGCAGGTTAAGCACTTCATTACAAACTCTGATATTTCACTTTTCATTCCCGGTCACCAAAATAAATTCTTCATATTTTGATACATCTTTACACTTCCTAGATGAAGGGAATATGGTCCATAGTGAGCTTCTTTCATAATCTCCTACCTTAGATCTTCTTCATTGGGAACATATAGTCTTCCCATGAAGCGAAATTCTCCTTCGTTTCCTAAGCTAAAATTCTTAACATCACCAGCCATCATACGTTCCTTTATCTCATTAGATCATTCATCTGTGAGTTGTGACTTCAATATCTAGGAAAGGAATATTGGTCGCGCCCTCAATTTAGTGAGACTTGAGCCATCATCAGCTAGACACACTCTCACTCTTAAATAAGCAAGAGTCGATATAGTTTTCCTATTCAATGCATCTACCACCAAAACTTTTGAAGATGGTATTCGATGGTCAAGTCATAATCTTTTAACAGTTTTATTCATTTTCGCTAGCGTAGGTTCAGCTCCTTCTGAGTGAGTAGATACTTTAAGCTCTTGTGGTATGAGAATATATGACATTTCTACCTGTAAAGATAACGCCTCCAAATCTTTAGGGCCAATACTACAGCTGCCAATTCCAAGTCATGAGTTTGGTAGTTCTTCTCATGAGGCTTGAGCTGGCGTGACACATATATAATCGCCTTCCCCTTTTGCATAAGTATGGACCCTAAATCGTTCAATGACGCATCAATAAACACGACATATTCTACTCTCGGTTCTAGCTAACTCAACACTGCTTTCTTCAACTCATCAAAACTATGCTGAGATTCTTCAAACCAACAAAACTTTTCATTTTTCCTTAACAATCGGGTTAATGGCATTGCCATCATTGAGAACCCCTACACAGACTTTCTATAATAACCTTCTAGACTAAGGAAATTGCGCACCTCAGTAACATTTTTCAGCTGATTCCATTCAAGAATAGCACATGTCTTCACAGGATCTACCTTGATTCCTTCTACGGTGATGACATGGCCTAAGAAATGGACTTCCTTTAGCCAGAATTTGCACTTGTTGAATTTGGCGTAGAATTTATTTTCCCGAAGAACACTTAAAACTATTCGCAAGTGTTCCTCATGCTCTGCCTCACTCTTTGAGTAAACCAAAATATCGTAAATGAAGACAATGAAACAAAAATAAAGGTAAGACTAGAATATTTTGCTCATCAGGTCCATAAATACTGCTGGTGCATTGGTTAAACCAAAAGAAATTACTAAAAATTCATAGTGCCCGTAACGCATGAAAAAAATAGTTTTTTTAATATCATCTCCTTTAATATTTACCTGATAATATCCAGACCACAAATCAATCTTTAAAAACAACTTGGCCCAGCTTAGCTGGTCGAACAAGTTCTCAATTCTAGGTAACGGATAGTTGTTATTAATAGTCACCTTATTCAATTGGCTATAGTCAATACACAATCGAAGGGTTCCACCTTCTTCTTAACAAATTGTATTGGAGCACCCCAAGGTGAAACACTTGTTCTGATGAACCCCTTATCCAATAGTTCTTGCAGCTAAGTTTTAAACTTTTTCAACTCTACTGGAGTCATTCTATAAGGCGCACTTGAGATAAAATTCACCAGTGTCACATTAATAGAGAACTCCACGTCTCTATTTGGCTGAATCCCCGATAATTATTTTGAAAAGACATTTCAAAATTCATTCACAATTGGTACCTGTCCAAATTCTTCCCACACCATTTTAGAAACCAAGATATATGCTAAATAACTATCTCCACCCTTAACCAACAATTTGTGAGCTAAAATTGTTGAGACTAAATTGTTCATGATGTCCCGCTTCATTCCCCAAACAAACACTTTATTTCTATCAATGGATACGAACCATACCCCTCTAGACTTGCACTCAACTACTGCATTATGTCTCATAAGCCAATCCAACCCCAATATGGCATCAAACTCAAAAACTCAAAAGCATTAAATCCACCAAGAATACATGTCCCCCAAAACTCAATGAATAGTCCTTTACCCCCTTATTTACTATAGTGTCCTAGCCTAAAGGATCTGTACCTTGCTAACCTCTATGAGGACAACTCTAAGACTCCTTCTACATGGCATATACTCTAGCTGGGTCTGACTATATTTCTTCTTGTGGCTCCCTAGACCAACTCTAATTTAATTATCACCCTCATTTTCACTTTATGTTTGGACTCCTTAACTACTTGCACAAATTGTTCGGTGTTTCCTCTTATGTTTATGGGACAATCCCTATTGTAATGGTCCTGGGCTCCACAATTATAACATCCCTAGTGCCCCTCCGGTATACGTTGGTATGGTTCTTCCCGCAACTATTACAAGTTGGAATTTTCATTCTCTAGGGTCCTTTCGTGCTGGCCATAGGCATCGCTTGGTGTACACTTAGTTCTCGCTGGAAGCCCACAGTTTGTGACTCCCTTGTTAAGGCAGTAGAATACCCTCTAACTTCTCTGGGTCTTTTGAACCCGGCATTAGACACTGTGTTAGAAGCTACATGCTTGTTCTTTTCCCTTTCCCTGACTTTATTTCTTTCTTAAATGGTTGTCTCCATTCTTTAGGCCTTCAGAGACAGGGCAACAAAATCTCTAATCTCAAAAGCAGACAACAGTACCCTTAATTCCTTATTTAAACCCCTTCGAACCTAATGCACAAACCTTCCCTGTTTGGCACTAAGTCCTTAGCGTACTTGCTTAACCTGATAAACTCCTTCTCATACTCAAACATTGTCATTTATCTTTGCTTGAGTTTTAAAAAGTCCCAATTCACCTGATTTCTTGGGGCCATGCTGGATACTGTAGTCCACCATTGATATGCCTCATCTTCAAGTAGGGAGATGGTGCATCTTAGACTTTCAACTGAGGAGCACTGCAGTTCCTCAACTACCCGACAGACTTGGGAAAGCCATTTTTCTACTGTAACTGGATCATCCTCTTTACCACCTCGAAATTCTCTACCACCCTTCTTATGGATGATCTCTACCGGGTCCCCTTTAGACATCGCTACAGCTAGAATTGGAGATGCAAAGTTTGCTGGTGGTGTAACCTCTGTTTTCCTCATCGTCTCCTATTGTCTCACTGATTCATCACGACGTTTATAAGATGAGGTTGGAGCAACTCCCATGTACCGCTCGAACCATTGCCACATAACATGTCCCATCATTTCCATCAAGGTATCCTTAGCCTTTGTTCCCAATACTCCCCGGCTCACAAAAGGAGCAGGGTTATCCACTAGTGGCAGGGCATTGCTTTCCATTTCTTCCCCCTCAGCATTCCTTGAGTTTATCGACATTTTTCTTTCTTTCTTCACTATAACACAAATTTAGTTAGCAATACTATGAAGGTTCCAGCCAGATTTGTGTAACATGTATTGAAGAGTTTCTAACTAAAATTGGTTCTAAAAATCGGCAAAACTGAAACTCTGATACCAACAAACTTGTAACACCCCACACCGGACCCAATTGTTGGTTTCGAATATAGAGTGCCACTGGTCGACCTGTTGGAAACACAAAACTCTCCCCTCTAAAACAACTATCCATTTTGGTGCGTACCACTTTTTTAGTACGATGTTCTATTAATTTAAGACTACATTTATTTGAAAGTAAAATTTTAAAATGGTATACCGCCACACTTAAGGATTTAAAGATACAAGAAATAACATTTGGCGACTACTTAACAATATTTATAAATCACAAATAAAGATAAGCCAATGAGGCTACTAATCAATATTGGCAGTATTCAACATAACGTTTCAAGTACAAATTAATGGTTTTAAAAGCGTCGATATCCAACAACGTCCTAATACCCCCGAAAAATACATGTTCCTACGAAAAAAGAAGTCTCGCAAATGGCAGAAGATCTGGCTGTATCCCTTCAATCACCACGCTCAACCTAAGAACCTAAAAGTAAGAAAAAACTGAGTAAGTTCATGATAACTTAGTAAGCTCTTGGGGAAATAAAACCCACTAACATTACTATAAGGCATTAAGAGATAGAGCGCAAACTGATAGACTAGTTCACCATATTCAGCATATACATCCATCTGATCCATAAATCAATTAGCGGATACTACCGCGATAAACTTAGCCTTCCAACAGACAACACTGGTTTCTAAACTCATACATGATGGTCACAAGCACAACTACTCCGTGGATACGTTATATGTGTGACTACCCTTTTTATGACTGACTAACTTATTTTACTTTTTATGCAATGAGCACTATCACATGTACCCTTTTTCTTATGTACTACGTTCATTGTGCTAACTTTTGATCCTTGTTCCAAAGAACTAACTTTTCATGTATCTTCATATCTACTCGTTAGAGCTATTTAATGGACATCACCTTCGTATCCCCTTAACTTCCCTCCTTGTTTGAACACATATGTGTTACCCCGCAAGGTCGAGTTTTCACCAATCATAGTTTGCACCAAAGTGTCATACCGGAGGCAAAACATTTTATCCCATGTCTTTTTTTATCATTATAGACAACATCTCTCCATTGCCTCCTTACACCTGTCTAGATACTGATTTTATGCACTAAGGAAGTAGTACTCATACCATGTATATGTCAAGTTTTCTGGGTCTGTTTAATCATATATAACTTTGCATGCAATGTCTCTTTGAATATGTTTCCTTAGACATTAACACTTGAGACAAAGGAAAAAAGCCACTTTCCTGGGTGTACAGTGATAAGGATTAAATAAGATAATGCAAATATCAGACACAATGTATAGAGGAACTCACCAGAATATCTTACTCAAAGCTTTGTCTACTCTGTTGGTTCCTTCCCTTTAATATTAGACCTTCTCCCATTTCTTTAGCTAAAATAGTAAAACAAATTTTTTAAACATAAAAAATGACCAAAACTTTACAATATAGCAAGAATCTGTAGACATGAAAATAATTTCTAGATAGAAGTTTCTTTCATATCCAGTATTCAAAGAAATCCTATTGAACCTCTCTTGCATTAGCTTCTATTAATCTGGTAAAGCTTAAAAGAAGGTTTAAGAATTTACCAGCAGACAACTAGTATAAAATCTCTCTTATGCTTTCATAGTCAACACCTTCATTAACAAAGAAGAACTCACCTGGTTTCTTCGATAATAACAATGTCTAGTAAATAAATGAATATGAAATATTCTATCAACTATCAAGCCCTCCTATTTATAGATAGCTCACATCTATATCTCAATCAAGATTATCTCTAATCATTACTCGCTCTCGTACGCTTCCACTAATTAATCAAATCCTACACGACTCTCCAAGTGTCTAAGATTATAAAAGAACTCTTGCATCGAAATTGATTCCAAGAGGAAAGAACAAAGTTGTTTAAGAAAATGGAAAGAAAACTTTGTTTAATCCTACTCCTAACTACGAGGGTTTTTGAAGGCGTCTAAGATAACTTAGTTACATCAAACCTCTAACGTCTTATTTGTAGGAGTGTTGGCAACCTAAATTAGGTCTTCGACACGTCCTAAGTCTTCGTATAAAGTTGATTGTGTGGACAAAAATAATCTTATTGTACTTGGGCAGCACGTCGATCTATGTCATGTCATACAAGGTCTATGGCACAACACGATAGTCAATTTATGCCTTGTATGGTTCGTTTCATGCTTTGATGGCATGAGAAGCTTGTGCATTACTCGTCCCTTACTCTCATGTCAATTGGGCCTATAATTCATCATCTTACACACTCAATTCAACACATTAGCACTAACTAAGGTTCGTGTCAGTCTAATAGGTCACAACACTCACAAATTTTGTTTAAAACACTTCTTTTTATTTACTTTTCATACTACCTACTAGATACTATAAACAAAATACTAAACACTAAATTGGTTAGAAAACAAGCTCCTTAAGTGCGAAAATAGACCAAAATTACTACTACATTTGAAGACAGGTCAAATACCCTCACACTTAAGTCTTTGCTTGTCTTTAAGCAAACTAAACAAAACAAAATAAAAACTAAAAACAAGAAATAAACATTCAAAGAAAATAAAATGTACTTGAGCTAGCTTGATACAGGAAACTGGATAGAAATATATTAACAAGATAATGAAAATAAACATATAATTCTAGCATGATATAAAATTGACTCACAATTTCTAAAATTAGACGGGTTAGTTCAAAAAATTACAAAGCAAAAAAAAAGAATGATAAGTATAGATTTCCATCAAAACAAATATACAAATAGAAAATTATGTTCAAATGAATACATGTGGTAAAAACATCAAAACATGGCCATTGTCATCCATATAAGATACTACCTAGGTTACATAGGACTTTTCGGCTTGTAACGTTCTGCGGCTTAGGTTGGTTTGGAATTCAAAGAACGTGCTCGACAAAATAGCTAAGCATAAAAGTAGTTTGGCACATTATATTGACCTCGATACTCCCTTGCGTATACATATACTCACCACCTTATATCCACTTCTCTCACCTTCCTTATTTCTCTATTACTATGGCTTAGTATAATATTCATGAGTACAATCATCCGAGCTCGTATTGTTTTTTTGGAACAAATGTAAGCGTACTTTTTTTCCAACTCACTTTGTATTTATATTTTTTTCATCAAGATTTTCTCGATTGGAATTTTGTTTTATTTTTCTACAAGCTCAATAAATCTTATACTCACTATATCAAACAATTCCTTAGTCACTCATTTTTTTTCTTTTGAAACCACTGTGATGTATCTCCCTAATCTCTCAATATCAATAATCAGACATTTAAATCCGTGCAAGGACCAAGAAATAAAGAATTAAATAGAATATTCTTTAGGCTTAAGGTTTCATTCATGGTTCATCAAAAAAATAGATTCAGGCTCAAAATAAATACTAGAGAAAATATTTACGGGATAGCTTTTTGCGTCAAAAAGTTGTTTACCAAATAATGTCTTAGGTTGTCCCTAGGTAATTCTATACATGGATTAAATCGACCAAGTCTATCAATTTTTACAACATATAACTCAATTAAACATGCATGCTATTTATATATCTATTTATCATGTGGTACACTTAACATCTTGAATCTATTCACAGTGTAATAAATTGAAGTAAGTAATTTAAAATTAAAAATTTAGGATCAATTATTATCAAACTAAATTTGAAATTTATTCACAAATTCCTATTAACATGCTCCTAACCAATCACTTGTATTTCTATAAGCTCAAGCACATAAAAGAATATGCAAAAATAAAAATTTAAAAACTACTAAAAACTAGAAAAATAAAATAACAAAATATATTAAAAATTTTCCTAAGTCACCTCCATAATTTATTCAACACATTGTCCCTAATGTGAAATAAAAATATAAAGGAAAGAGATTACCCTATTGGCGTGACTCATGCAATACAATTGCTGGGAACTACTCCTCCTTTCAGTTTTAACTCTATATTGTTGTGCCTTCAAAATTTTGGGGTTCCTATTAAGAAAAACTAACCACCACTACATATATAAAATATTAAAGTCTTAAATAATTAAAAAGTAAAAAAATTAAAGTCATCCTAAACAAAAACAAAATACAAATTCCAAACTAAAAAAATGAAAATTAATGAAATTGTTTGAAATTAGTTTCAATCAGGATCCAACATTTTATCCGCTTTGCTTGGTTCACCTTCCAACTCCTCCGGATCTTCTTCGGGATATTTCTCTTCTTCTAATTCCTTCTCTTTCTTCATCTTGCTCGGTTATGTCTTTAACTTGTACTTAGTTCATGGGAATTGTGGCAGATTCAACCCAATTTTATTTGTATGATCTTAAAAAATTAGTCCAGCTTCTTGCATCCATTGAACTATCCATTTTGAATCAGGTAGCACATTCTCGCCTATATGTGGTTTTGTCTTTATCGCTCTCTTTCTTTTCCTATTCCCTATAAGATACTTCACACTCAGTTCCAATAACAGAAACTCGATTGGTTGTAAGACAAGACCTCATTGTCCCACTGGCCCATTCGTTCATCGGCATAAGACTATCACTAAGTGCGGGAAAATTAATTCCACCTCATTTTTCCTAGCACATTAGAGCATGCTCTGATATATCCAAGTTCCCACACAAACTCTTTACTTCGTTAAAATTGCACACAACAATATTGCCTGGAAAGTATCGACATTGGACATGTCTGTCGTAGGGCAAATTCAAGTGCTGATAAATTTAAACCACATTCAAACCTTAGAATTTAACTTCCTCTAGGAGAATGACATAGGATAGTTTGTTCCTAAGTGATGTTTCCACTCACCCTTCCCATCCGTCAAGAGATTAAGTATATCTTCCATATTTTCTCTCATAAATACATTAAATTCGTGCATTGTACAAAATCACTAAGGTATAATGGAATATCATAATACCTTGTTATCTTGAGGGGCAAGATAGAAATTTCCTTCCCTCGGACTAATATTCGCATCCACAGTATCTCCATCGATCTATTCGCATCCGCCTCCTTCAACGTGACATAAAATGCGTGCACAATCAGAAGGTACACTAGATTGGTCAAGGTTGTACTGAACTTCTCCCATCGATGAAATTGAATCAACTCTCGTGTCTCGCCTTGCAATGCACTTAGCGAATTGAAACCTCATTCTTGTAAAAGTAATTTTCGTTGGACCGCTCGAAAGTTTTTGTCAAGTTTCCTTTCTCAAATGGTGGCATGGTTATGCGCTATGGATTCACTGTTGAAAAGGATTCTATACATGATTTTGAGGTGAGTTTGAAGTAAAAAATGATAGGGAATTCGTGAACTCCCGAAGAAAAAGGTTATGAATGGTAAGTTGGTTTGTTATGATAGCTTGGAGGTTGTAGCAGCTGGTAAGAGCAATATATAGAAGCCATTTATGGTTTTGCTTGTTGTGAAACCTTGGTGAATATCTCTAAAGATCGTGTTGAACCAAGAATAAAAATTTTCCAAAATTGGCCAGCATGTCACGCCATAGAGGGGGCATGGCACGACACGACTCTCTTTTGTCCTTTGTTTTTGCTGAACTCAAGAGTGTGTTGCGCCATAGGTAAGCCATGGCATGACACGATGATAAAATTCTTCATTTTTAGGCTCAAAGGGGTTGTGTCATATCATGGGATTGTAAAGTGACAGCATGGCTTCAATTTGGCCTATCTTAGACTTGTAGAAGGCCCTCGATTACCCGTATATGCACCCTAACGTCTAGCTCCTCTGTTGTTATTGGAAACCTATTTCTTTCTAATTCTAACACAAAATAACAAGTCCAATTTCTAATTCTAAAAAATAAAAATAAAATAATATATAATATTTATAAATTAATTAAATTTTGATGGGTTAAATCTATGTTGTGCTACCGGATTTGTCGAAAAATTTCTTGAACTTCATTATCAAATTCATTTGTTGCTCTTGACCTAGTTGTCATTCTAATCGATTCCATTTCTTCTGGGATCTTTCCATTTATTTCTTTCTCTTGCATTACGCTTACCTACACTTGCACAACTTGGAAAACAACTTTGATTAAGGTCGTTAGGGGTTAAATCGAATAAAACGTAACGTTCATCCCCTAATAATCCCACACTTTAGGAATCATGACCACATTTGAACACCTCTATTTTGCCATCAATTTGAATTACTAATTCATTTATTTTGAGATCAATGGTTGATCTAGATGTGGCCATAAATGGTCTACCCAAAAGAATTGGAATTTCTCGATCTTTCTCAAAATCGAGGACAACTGAATCGATGGGGATTATAAATCCCCGTACCTTGACCAATACATCCTAGAGCACACCTTTTGGGTGTACCAAGAATCTATCGACTAATTGTAGCTTTATTGAGGTATTTTTAAGATCTCTGAGCCTGGTTTTGTGATAGATCAATAGAGACATTAAATTTATGATAGCCCTAAATCGCAAAGTGCTTTGCTAAAATGTCGATCCCCTATCTCTATTAGGATTGTTAAGCTATCCAAATCCTTCAATTTTAGGGGTACCTTCTTAGCAATTAAAGTCCTACACAAGGCATCAATGTCAATTTGCTTGCCCTTTTTCATTTTCTTATGTCGTGCCATTATTTCTTTTAAATACTTGGCATATTTAGGGATTTTAACGATAAGTTCAATGAGTGACAAGTTGACATTAAAGGATTTAAATAAATTGAGAAAAATTAAAAAATCTACCTTGTACTTCTTTTGCTCTTCCTCTAGTCTTGTCGTGAATGATACACTTGTTGTGCTTGGATTTGAGATTACCGAATCAGACATTGGTTCATCTACTTCCTCGACTGGCTCGTGGTGCTTAACTTCTTCCTCTTCTCTGGGTTTGTCAACAGTTTCGAGAACCTCTTCTTCATGGATGGGCTTATGGGGCATTTCTAACTCCTAGCCCAGTTGCAAAGTGATCACCTTTTCGTTCTCCTTCTCATCTCTTTGAGAATTGTTCTTCATGTTACTGGAGAGACTCTAGCCATTTTGCCTTTGAAATTTCATCATTAATTGGCTCATTTGGTCACAGAGGCTATCCATTCGAGATTTGAGCCGTCCATATATGGCTTGGACTTATCCATTCTGGCCATTTTTCTTTTTAAGCATCGTTATTAATTGGCTCATTAATTGGCTCTTGGAATCGGTTGTCTAATGTTTAATTGATACTAAGCAGTATTAAATAGTCAGATCGTAATACAAAAAAACAACTTATATTAGTAGACAAACCTAAACATGTCTTTAGTTTAATCGAAAATGATCAAAAAACTGATTGAAAGACTAATATGTCATCTATCAAGTCTAATTGGAGAGATGTCTTGTCTTGGGCATCGAAACGGATGACTCCCAAAAGATAAAGACATAGATGTGGCTGACTGGACTGGCAGTACATCAAATAGAACCCAAGTAGAATAGATCTTGGACCCGTTTATGGACTTATTCACTTGTGACATTCATAGTGTGGCATGCCTAAATCCTGAGTGGATGGTGGACTATGTATGTGTGACTGTACACTTTAATGTAAGTAAAAGCCTGAGTTCAAATAGGTAAGGAACCGAAAGTTGGTGCATTAGGTGTATGACTTCTATAGTACATAGCATCATACACAACAATAGAATTCATAGCCCAAGACATGAGTAAATGATATTCTCTTATTGGCACTACATGGTTGATGAAAAGTAAACGTGGTCATGGGTCGTTCGTCTTCGTGATGAATGACTTGATTGTTATTTGATAGTGATTGGCTTTTCATGAAGAAAGATGTAATGGTTACCATGAGATAAAATAGGATCATAATAGGAGAGCAGATATTATCCCAAATAGATCAAGGATATCCTATGAGGGTACCATACTTATGACAAGGTTATTGGACGAGAACTAAGTAGATGTTTTCGTAATGGCATGTCGTTAGGGAGAGCTCAGTCACGATACTATAGTGGAATGACTTTGTGACTAAATGAGTTTATAATTAATAGGTGAAAAACTAGAACTTAATTATAAATCATTTGAGCCCTAATTACATATGTCCAATCAGTCCCTCAATTAACTCATTGAAACTGAAAATGAATTGCATGTTGACTCGAAAATGAACATAATGAATAGAAATAAAGAAATGAAAAACATTTAAAAATGATTATGGTTTTCTCCGAAATGGAGAAATGGAACTATTTAGAAATGAATATTGTTTTCTCAAAATGGAAATGAGAAATGATTCATTTGCAAATGCACATATAATTTGGCTCAATACAATGAGAGGCTCGAATCCCCATCATAATACATATGAGGGGAAACACGCTCTATTAGCTCCTTTCCCTCTTCTAGTTGAACTAGGAAGTTATTTTTCTATTTGAAATAAAACTCTACAATTCAATAAGGGTTCTACCTCCTCTCCCTATAAGCAGATGGCACTAGTAGAGCTATTTACACAATTTTAAGAGATTGTTAATCTGTCAAAAGTAGAGAAAATTTATTCTCAACTATTAAATATATTTTTCCAGAATAGAAATTCTACTGGTTTCTATTAAAGAAGAGAGAGAATTTTCATTTTAACCCCATAAGAAAAAGATCGTTTGGTTCAATTGGTTCGAGCCCACACTCGAAGCAGTTCGTGATACGAGAATAGCGAAGAAGATCGTTTGGTTGAAAGCCAAAAAAATCAAGGATTCACTTATTCGAAAACATAGGTACAATTTCGGTCTAAGGTTTATTGTTATAAATATCACAAACCGTGCCGGTTTTCAAAATTTTAATTTGCTGCTGTGTAAGAAAACCATTTTCAAACTGGATTTTTTTTCCAATAATTGGTATTAAAAGTCAGGTTGTGTTATATTTATAGTGTAAAACGAGATTGAATCTCTCTTCATCTTGTTTGATTAATATTTGATAAGATGTGACATTCTTATAATTATTCACATGTTTAAAGGAATGTATGTAAATGAATGTATATAATTATTTTATTGTTATTGATGATAAAGTAATTTTGCCAAAGTTGTGATTACTAAAATTTATTTCTAATTTAATTTGTTTTTCAAGCATGTATATTTTAGATTGTGGACTATCATCTTCACACAGGGTTTTATTTTATGATTTATTTATTTAGAATAAAAAATATGAGCCAGAAACGGATATAGGAATTTTTGTAATTTTTTTTCTCGATAAAACCTTAGAAATAAGACGACGAAAACCAGACCTAGTGGAGCCGACAATGATCCAGTGGTGGTGGCCGATGGTGGCACGAAAAAAATGATGGAAACATGAATCAATACCGCAGCAAAAAACCGTAGTGGCAACATTAAAGACCCAATGTATGCTTTGAGGTGAATTTAGTAATTTTATAATTTTATTATTTTTCTAGGATGGAATCATGAAAGCTTTGGCTGACCAGAGTCGTTTGAATTTTATGCTTTTATATTTATGAGATAAGCATGATGATATTTATATAACAACGGATATATGTTCATGCATATATGAGATAAGCATGTCGTATAGATTAGGCAAAAATGCCACATGTACTTGTCATGCATATATTGATCATTCATAATTGAAATTGAAATTAAAAGCCTTGCATGTTTATTAAAATATTGAGTGGGAAAAGGTCCCTAAACAAGACCTACAGCCTCTATCAATGGTCTCTTGTGATGACATGAAACGAACCTGCCCTAAGTTGGACGTTGTCATGTGGACTGAGGAGATTTCATAAAATTAAGCAAAATTTTCTTATGGTCGTATGATAGTTGGACAGTCCTCTATGGTAGGTATTATCATGCGATACATCTAGAAATTCTGTCTTAAAAGAGGAAAACTAGTCACAACATTCTACTCGACGATATTGTCCTAAGATAAGTCATTTGTGGTACATGATGCGATAGATATTAATTTGATGGTTATACACCCAAGATAATCTAGTTAAGTAACTCCACAAGGAGCTATACTTAAGTTAGAATAATGGTCAAATGTTGCACAATTATTAGTACGTGTGAAAGCCTAATGAATTAGGTTCATATACTAATTGGATGGAAATTCATGTTCTTACTAGTTGATCATGATCACCCCAAGGTGGCTTGATTCAATGGGTGTAGGAATTATCGTTGCAACAGCTTACAAATGTTTTCAAGGTTTAATGTAAGACGTGTGCATCATATTAATGCATATCATAATGTTGCAAAACGTTTTCAAACATTTGTTTAATACAAATATATTAATATATGAATGTTTTATTTTTAGTTTGAAAATAGTACCAACTCTTTTATTGAACATATTCATTGAAAACAAACTAAATGAAAATAACTATAAGGAATAGAAAAAGAACCTAATGATTGTCCTAGGCTGTGAGAAACTTAAAATAGTGACATTACAAGCCTTTTCCCATCGAAACGACCACCATACGACATCGTGGCATGAATCATGTTTTGGTATATTAAATTCATTTGGTACTTGATCCTGACATAACAGATGATATCTAGGGGTCTTTGAGCGCCACCACATCATCGTAAACTCAAACATGCATTAAAGCTAACAAATTGTCTCCCTCAAACACAAATAAATCTTTCTGTTGAAAAATTTCAACATTAAAAAAGAAGAACAATTGAGGAGAGGATTTTTTTTAGGGTTGAGGGGTGTGTTGAGAGAGTTTATGGAGTAGAGGGAGGAAAACCCCCTTTATAAAGGCAACCGGTTGGGCAAGAATTAAAAAAACAAAATATGTATCACGAGTAACTGCAAATATCCTGAGATTCTTGGGATGTCTGAAATTTGAGGACGGGGGTTCCTAGTTCCTGGAAATTTTTCACGGGTTGGGGGGTTGGTTGGAAAAGGGGTGGGTGAAAACGCAACACACAGGCACTACACTAAAAGAAGTTTAAAGCGCCGCTAAAATTATTTGCGGCGCTTTGACAAGCGCGGCAAAAAACGCCGCTATTGAACGCGTCGTTAACTTTTGCGGCGTTTTTAGAAATAAACGCCGCTAAAGACCATGACCTTTAGCAACGCTTTTCCGACAAACGCCGCTATAGACCATGACCTTTAGCGGTGCTATTTCACAAACGCTGCTATAGACCATGACCTTTAGCAGCGCTTTTTGCACAAACGCCGCTAAAGATCATTACCATTAGCGGCGCTTTTCCCACAAACGCCGCTATAGAATAAGCTTTTAACGACGGCGCTTTTCACACAAATGCCGCTAAAAACATATATTTTAAAAAATTAATTTTTCTTCAAATAATATTTATTTCTATGATAAATATTATATTATGTTTTAAGGATAAATAAAATTATTATTTAAATTAAATTTTCTAAGAAAATTTTAACTTTAAAACTAAATATAAATATAGTAAAACTAAATATAAATATAAAAATTAATGAATTTAAATTTAGAATTTAAAATAATAAATTAATAACACAATTAAAATCCAAAAGTTAGAACACTTAAGTACAAATAAAAATCTAGAATCAAAACTAAAATAAATAATACATATGCAAGGTAATAAAATATACTTTTCTTAATCAAGTAAATCTTGGTAATAAAAGATATAATACATTTACTTAATCAAGGAAATCTTGTAATGAACTCAAAGCAATGAGCCTTAGAGAAAAACTTTTGAGCATGGCTTCAAATTTGAACTGCAAATTTGGTTCCGAGTAACTTGATCTGTGCAAAGATAAGTAAATCGGTTCAACTTTTTTAGATTGTTTTATATTGTCATAGTAAATTAGGTGTCTTATAATTTTATAGTAAATTATTAACAAATACATCTAAAAAAATAATATCTCAACTTTTTAAGATTGTTTGTGGAATAAAAAATGTACACTACTGATATATCTACTCACTTAAGTTAATATAGGTGGAAAGTATTCATCAATATAAATTTAAAATATTAGAACATATCATGCTTAAATTCCAATTAAACCATTAAGCCTATATTCTTAAATTCCAATTACCATCAACAATTGCAGAATCTCCTAATTAGCTTCTTTGTAGAATATTTGAACATGATATTCCATAGTCAGAATACATACATCAACAGCTTAAATCAAAGTATTAGAACGTATCATGCTTAAAGATAATAATTAGATTTATCTAAAATCAAGCCCGATTTAACTAGTACTAAGTAAACCTATTTCAAGTTTTTTTTTCTGGGCAGCCCAACAACATATAGATTCAATGATCAGATAATCTAAATTTATCTAACCAACAATTTTTTTTAAATTAGTTAAAAGTTTAAAATCATGGTTAAAAACCCGATAGACAAACATGTATGGCAAGAGAAACAAAGTAGGGACTTTTATAGTAACGCACCTATTAGCTGAATCAAAGAAGCAAAAATAGAAGAGAAAGCCGAAGTGAATCCTCAAAAGTTTGAAAATAATGAAGTCCCTTCAGTGCCAAGCTTCTTAGATTTTCTGATAGCTGCATGGCAGCTTTATAGTCTCTAGCACTTAGCAATTCCTCAATTTGATTCAACATAGAGGAGTAAGACGCAAGTGGCTTGAAAGGCTTGAAAAATAGTGAATGTGATTGCTTTATTTCTAAGTCAAGGAAAATAGCGAAGTCTTCAAACTCGTGGGGATATGTAGCCCAAGTGCTGTGAGACAAAGCAGCACAAAAGGAAAAAGCAAAAACAACATACAGTGGTCGAAAAACACAAATAACCACACAATGAATGACAACAGACTCTACTAAATTTAACTTGCAAAAATATTAACTTCAATTAAATTCTTTGCTTTTAAGAGATTACTGTGTCGTTAAGCTAGTTATGAAGCTTGCTAAGGAATGTGATTTTGAGGAGATTAAGGTTAACAGTTCAGTAATTACTGATGCTGAGAAAGCTAAAGTCGCCATGTTGACAACAAAAAAGTTTGCAGAAGCTTCAATCATTCTTAGTTTCGTGCCTATAAATTTCGTATTTAATAAGGTGCCTTAAAAATTTTGCATTGATTATATATAATAATATTATAATTTTCCTCAAAATATATACAAATAATATTATTTGTGCATGTTATTTGATGAACAATGCAAAACAGATTTGTAACAGATGGATTCATAATTTAACTGGGGGGAAAAACAATTGCAGATCCAAGTGCAAGTATCACAAAATTTACATTAAGAAAACAGATATTTTGAATTGAAAATTCAAGCCGCCAAAATACCAAATCAAATTTCAAATTAATTCAAGATCTAAATAGAAAAAAAAACCATCACTAATTTAACCCAGATCTCGAAAAACACCAATAATTTAAAAATGAAATCAACAAAACCAAGAATTAATAAAGACATGGAAGAAGCTAGTTCACCTTAAAAACACCTTGGGGTGTTTGAGAAATGCTTTCTCCGTCTAATATAAAATAAAAAGAAAGATCAAAGCAGTCTCAACACATAAAAATAAGACAGATAAAAGGCAGAGAAAGAGGAATGTGGACTTGTTCCGCCATGGCTGAGGATTGAAAGGACTACCCGATACTCTGCAAAGACACAGCACAAAAACCCAGCAAGACAGATCAAATTTTAAAGCAAATTGCTGATGGTATTTCAAACTGAAGAATGACTAACTGATGCTTGTATTTCCTCCAGTGTTCGTCCTTTAGTCTCGGACACCATTATTGCTAATAGAATGAAATTTGCACAGCAAAAGGCTGAAAATATAAAGAATGTCCCTGAAACAATGCCAAAAGAAATGCAGTCATTTGTAAGATAAAAGAAGCTTGAGAAATATTATGACAAAAATGAACAAGGCATGAATCACCTGTTGAGCTCCATTCACTTTGATGTAAGCTTAGGCAAGGGTGATGCCAAATGTTTGCACGTTCAGTGATGAAGAGGAGATGTCAGATTCTCGGTCATTATATTAGTACCTTTAAGAAAAATGATAATCTTGTGAGGAAGCTACTGAAACACAATACAGCTGTAAATACCTGATAAACACAATTAACTCATTAATTAAATGAAATAAAGCAGAATTCGTGCAATTTTAAAGCTTTAATTTATCAGGAAATTGGTTAAATTTTGTTTCTTCATTTAGAAAAAACAATTAGAGCCAAAAAGAAGTTCACCGTTTATCCGATGAAGCAACGTCAGGTCCTTTGTTTTTCAGCAAATCCAAATAAAACGACGGGCTCCGGGAAAATGAAACGACGACAAGGCCTCTACAATAGATAATAACTAAATAATTACCCTAATTTCAAGTTAATAAAGGTTAACAAAACGGTTTTCCAAGAAGAAAATAAGGAAAGTGAACTGTGACTGCAATTTTCCTGCCAAAATGGAGGAGAAGAGCTGAGAAAGCACGTGAGAAAACACTTGTAAGGCAAAGAGAAACGAGCTAAAAGGAAAATTATATTTATTTATACCGATTTAAACTTATAGACTACAATATTTTAATTTGCATACAGATAAGCATCCATAGTGCAGTTCAGATTCGACTAAATTGAACAGAGTTCAAGAAATTTCAGACCCTAAAAAGTGAAAGTAAGAAGGAAAAAAAAGATAGATGAGTACTTGAAACAATTCTTCTTTGTTTTTCATCTTTTGTACTAGAAATATTCAGAGTCACGTAGCAAGCAATCTTCTCATTATGCCTGATTCCAAAAGATCTCACAGTGTACCTAGCTGCAAAATCAGAAGAGGTTTAGCGGCAAAATCAAGCGATCCGGAGAAGGAAAAGAAGATGACTCTTTAGCTTCAAAAACAAAAACACCGGAATTGTTTCGATTTTCGAGATTTTGACGAAAAGATAAAGATGGAATAATCGTCGGTCGAGAAATCTTTCGGGAAAATTTGGATTTCCCTAAAAATACACCGACCGGATAAACAAGAGAAAAACAAAGACGGTGGTTGAGAAGAAGAGGAGCTTAAAGTAGCAAAAGTAGGGAACGATGATGATGAAGACGTGGTGGCGGAGAGAAACACCTAAAGGGTGTTTTGAGGATACAAATATTAGGGGGAAAAATTAGGGGTTTTAGGGGGAAATTTAGAGAAAAAAGTGCAATTTTTTAAAAGTAAAATGATTTTGTAGCGTTTTTATAAAAAAACGTTTTTTTGGAATAAAAAATAAACTGAACTTTACGTAGGACACGTTTTTTAAGGTAAATTTAGAGAAACACCTAGGACACGTTTTTTTGTTAAGGTGACAGAAATTCGCTGAAAGCACATCCTATAAGACACCGTCAAACTGAACTTTGTGTAACAAAAAAGTAGGTATTTAATTGGAATAAAAAAAAATTCAAGTACCATATTGAACTTTCAAGTCAAACTAAGATACCATTTGGTATATTATCACCAAAAATATATTTAAAAAGTCATCAAATTTTTTCAAAAAAAATAATCGCCTATTTTTTTTCTTTTTTCTTTTTTTTTGTTGCACTCAATTGATTACTCAAACCGTAAAAATGCATCAATTAAGCTCTCCTACTAACGTTGACCATTAAATTTAACATTGACAGTTAAATTCTATTTTTTTCATCAAGTGTCATGCCAGTCACGAATTGCCACAAAACATAAAAAAGGCATTACTATTTTCATGATTTAAAAAAAACTATAAAATCATAATATAAAATATGAAAAATAATAAAATTTATTAACAATTTTTCTAAAATTAAAAAAAATCTAAAAAATTATAAACCAGATCGATAAAATTTCAAAAACTTACAAAAAATTATTAAAAAATTTTAAAATTTTCAAAAAAAAATTACAATGTTAAGTATGACTCCTATTTCAATCAAATTTGAGACATAATCTTCTAGTTAAATTTTGTTTATTTGTTTCAATCAAACACTGATTAGTTTAGATTATTTTATTATTATTTGACATATGAATTTAGCCTATAAATAGGCTCTTTTACAACCTTAGAAAATACACCCATTAGAGATTAGAACTCATAACACATTTAGAGAATTTTGTATTTACGTTTTGAGGGTTCTTTGTTTTCGGGATTTATTTTTTATTCCATCTTTTTTACTCTTCGTTCTTTTGCCATTATAATAAAATTATCTTTGCCCGTGGTTTTTTTATCCTCTTTGGAGGAGTTTTTCCACGTTAAATTTGTGTGTTCAATTTCTCAATTTTTTTGTTATTTTACTTGTTCTTTGCTTAATTAAATCGATCTCTAACAAGTGGTATCAGAGCTAGTTCAATTTTCATATATCAACCCATTCAGATATGGCAGCAACAAGGTTTGAAATTGAAAAGTTCGATGGTGAGACAAATTTCAATCTGTGGCAAGTTCAGATGATGGCAATTCTAGTTCAATCCGATTTCAAAGAGGTTGTTACCGGGAAAAAGCCTAATAATCTAAATAAAACAAAATGGGAAGAACTTGATGAAAAGGCTTTATCTGCAATCCAGTTTTGCCTCACGAATACGGTATTGCAGGAGGTATTGATGGAGAAGACCTCATCCGCCTTGTGGAAAAGGTTAGAAACTCTTTATGCGACTAAGTTTCTGGCTAACCGTTTAGTGTTGAAACAACGTCTATTTACGTTTTGCATGAACGAATGTGAGCTTCTTAGAGATCACATCAGTCAATTCATTACTCTTTTAAATGATTTAAAGAACGTTGAGGTTCATATTGATGATAAAGATCAAGTTATGCTATTATTGTACTCTTTACCCCCTTCATACAAGTCTTTCAGGGAGACCCTGATTTATGGCAGAAACAAACTCTCGTTCGAAGATGTGAAGAGTCATTTGTTGAGTAGAGAAAAACTCGACAATGAGCTTCATTTGGATAGCAAGACAGATGGACAAGCTTCCATTTTGATAGCATCAAAGAAACGAGATAAAAGGTGTCGCTATTGTAAAAAGTTAGGTCACGTCAAAGTAGATTGTTATAAACTGCGAAATAAAAGAGCTGCTGAGAGTAACGAGGAAGATGTAGCTGGTGCTACTTTGGCCGATAAAAGCGGTGATGATTTCTTGTTAGTGTCAACGAGCGAAAACTCCAAGCTCACGTCCGAGTGGATCCTAGATTCGGGATGTTCTTTCCACATGTGTCCCAATAGAGAATAGTTCTCCACATACAGTTCGGTTGAAGGTGGAGTTATGCGCATGGGAAACGATTCATCTAGTAAGGTAATTGGTATTTGTACTGTTAAAATTAGGATACACGATGGGACGATTAGGACACTCTCAGATGTCAGGTATGTACCTGATTTACGAAAGAATCTCATCTTCTTGAGTATTTTAGACTTGAAAGGATGCAAAATCAACATCGAGTCGAGAGGCATTAAAGTATCTCGTGGAGCTCTTGTTTTGTTAAAAGGTAAAAGAACTGGCAGTCTTTATATTCTGGAAGGGTCTACAGTGACCGGTGAAATCAGACGTCCCTCGTCCGTTACAGAGTTGAAGTCAACTCGTTTGGAGCAGAGGCAACTTGGTCATAAGAGGGAAAAATGTATGACCGTTTCATTGAAGAGAGGATCTCTTTTGGATGCAAGTTTTGAAAAGTTAGGGCACTGTATTCGTGAAAATCAGACCTGGGTTAGTTTTGATTTGACAGTGTACAAGTCGAAGGCTAGAAGTCTTCCAGTTTCTAAGCACAGATTCGACACAGTTAATTCCATGCATAGTTCAAGATAGGCTCGTGATAGGCTTTGGTAAAGATGGCGTTGTAGAAATATGAGTCAATGTGGAGATTTGTTAAGTATGACTCCTATGTCAGTCAAATTTGAGAAATAATCTTCTAGTTAAATTCTGTTTACTTGTTTCAATCAAACATTGATTAGTTTAGATTATTTTATTATTATTTGACATATGAATTTAGCCTATAAATAGGCTCTTTTACAACCTTAGAAAATACACCCATTAGAAATTATAACTCATAACACATTTAGAGAATTTTGTATTTACGTTTTGAGAGTTCTTTGTTTTCGGGTTTTCGGGGTTTAGTTTTTATCTCCATCTTTTGTACTCTTCGTTCTTTTGCCATTATAATAAAATTATCTTTGCCGGTGGTTTTTTATCCTCTTTGGAAGAGTTTTTCCACGTTAAATTTGTGTGTTCAATTTCTCAAATTTTTTTACTATTTTTACTTGTTCCTTGCTTAATCAGGTCGATCTCTAACAAATTACTTAAAAATAAATACTATTAAAAAATTCAAAACATTATAACAGTAAAAATTATTAAAAAATATAAGAATTCAAATAAAATATAAAAATTTTAATATATATAATTACAATAGAAAATTGCCTCCTAATCACCACCTTTATCAACTTGGTAGCCCTTTCTCCAACATTGGATTGCCGCCGGCATGCACAAACCCTTAAACTGAAGTTAGGCCAAGATTGGTAGTGACAATGATGGTTTCTTCTTCAAAATTTTCCTTTTTGAACTTACCACGATTGTTCTTTCCTCACAAGCATTCTTTACTAATTAAAATGAAACAAACAAAGTTAGGCCAAGAGGGTTTAATCGGTAGAAGTTGATTACTGGACTGGATGTTAATGATTGAAGATGAATGGTTTTTAAGTTTTTAAAATTTTTTTGACATCGCACGTGGCAAATCAGACAAAGGAAAACAAATTTTAACCATTAACGTTAGTCAACCTTAAAATTCAAGAGTTAACAATAATTAAAATGTTTAATGGATGCATTTTCACATTTTGAGTATCCAATTAAATATAAAAAAATCAGGTACTTAACTTTTTTTTCAAAAAAGTTGAACAGCTTTTTAAACCCTTAATAAATATTTCAAATAAAGTTATATTTAAATTCAAATATTTTCAATTAAAATTAATAAAAAGTAATTAGTTATGAAATATTTTAATTATTATTAAATTAAATTATAAATTGCATTATATTATAATATAACCAAATGTTAAATATAGTACTTTTTTAATTAATATATGGATGTTTACTTTTTTCTAAAATTTACTAGTACACTCATAATTGTAGTTACAAAGAATATATTCGAAGAATCATAACCATTAAATAGGACTCACATATAATGGGTGTCACACCCCAAAAACTAGAATAAAAGAATTGGGTTTGTGAAAACCGAGAGTGGTTGCGTCCTGATTTATAAGGTTATCTTTATGCATTTGTAAATAAATTGAGAGTTTAAGACGGATACCGAAATTAGGGTCACGAATACTTAATTAAATATAATAAGGCTTTATTTTATTAACTAATCTAAAATGAAACTTAATTACGAGAGTTATTTTGAAAATAGTGTATTTTAATTGAGTTACGACCTAATTAAAAAGGGGGAGAAGTAAGGAGTGACCAAAAGGGAAAATTACCTAATTTTTGGGAAATTAGTCTTCTACTAGGAATTTCCACTGTCTTCTTCATCCCTCTTATATTTTTATTATTTTTGACAATCCAGTTGTCACACCCCAAAATATATGTATGGTTCAGTGTCTAAATTAAGTAAGAAATGAGTTATAAGCTTAATGGTTAAGTGTTAGAGAGTCCTTCTTAGAGATCCAAGTTTGAGCTCCCTTCCTCCCATTTTATTATTTTTGGCAACTTAGGGTAAAGTCACACCCAAAAAAATATATATATATATATACACGGTTATGTGTTTAAATTAAACAAGAAATGAGCTATAAGCTCAATGGTTAAAGCATTAGTAGCCCTCCCTAGACATCTCTCCTTCCTTTTTTAATTTTTTGATTTTAGCAAATACGCCCCAAAATATATATGGTTAAGCGTCTAAATTAAGCAAGAAATAAGTGTAATAGGCCAATTTAGCCCGAGCTCACAAAAAAAAACCCAAAATAATAAAACAAAGTCCAAGTCCAGTCCAAAATTATATCATTTGGCCCGATCGGAATGACCCATTACTTGAAAATGTTGAAGGTCCATCTACAATCTTGACGCATATGGAAACATAATCTTCAAAGATATGCAATTTTAGATATGATATGCAATCTTAGAAGATATGATTTTGTAATCTTAGAGATTTAATTTGTAGATACCCTTTAATCTTAGCAATTGATGTAATTGATCTGTACCGTTGGATTTGGGGAGGCTCAACTATAAATAGAGGCATCTCCCTTCATTGTAAAAGACTTAAGTTTGGAGCAATAATAATTCTTAAGAGCATTCACTCAAATTTCTCCCTCTCTTGCGTTCTTATTTTCTGTGGCTTGTTATTATTTTGTTCTTTGCTCATCTTCGTTTCTTTTTAAGTTGCTTTCATTTGAGTTGGATTTTGGTGGAGGGATTTCGTTAAATCTTCATATTGTGAGAGTTAGGCTGACTTAAGCATTTTTTTTAACCTTTTTTATTTATCCATTTAATTTTTTAATCATTAATTATTCTTTTACTTTTATTCGTTTATTTATCCATCAACTTTCTTATTTACATATTGTTCATTCATTTAACCATTCTTATCATTCTTTTATTTTCTTCCATTAATTATATACTTTATTTGCTTTTAATATTATGTCACACATGTTGTTTATTTTTTAAAAACTCGTTTTATAAATTATTCATTTTAAATTGTTTGATTATTTGCTTTAATTTTTTTTCCATATATTATCAATTGCAAACTTTTTTATACTATCTATTTTGTCGAAACCACTTTTTTTATTTAAAAATGAGGATCGACTTTGAAAATGAAAATGAGGAGTCACCACCGATCCTTTATTGAGGTGTGATCGGATCACCTTAAAAATAATTTTAGGTCTACGAATTTTGAGAAAATGGGTTCGGGAGTCGGTTATGCACGAGGAAGGGTTAGCACCCTCGTAACGCCCAAAGTTGGTACCAAATTGATTGTTTAATGCCTTAGTGTCGGGAATTTGAAAAGATTTTAAAATGCGATCCTTCCTTTTTATTAATGTTAATTTTATAAAAGATGTTTGGATAAATTGAGGCGAATGCAAGAGACCTCCTCGTCTCAGAGTAATAAAACATCACACCCAATACATTAGGACACGACATTTTTAGTCCTCGAGAATAAGCTTGTCTTTTGATTTTCAAAACTCTCGCGGTAAAGTTAAAAAGGGATATTCAATTGCCTTTAGTCAGATGAAAAATTGAAACCCAATACGTTAGGGCACAATTTCTCAAAATTCCTAGCATTGAATATGACCCTTATTATTTTTTAAAATCTTCATTTCGAGAAAACGACATGTCACATCCAATACATTAGGACTCGACGTGTCGAATTCCCGAAAATGAGTTTTTGGTTTATGGGTTTTGATTGAACAAAATTTTCGATTACTTAGATTCAACGAGGAAAATTGGAACCCAATACGTTAGGGCTCCATTCCCTCGAGGATTCCAAATTTCGAGTATTACGTTATTTTGAAAGTTTTTGGATAGATTGGTTTTGATACCTAAATGATATTAAACGTAATTCTTTTGAGGTGAATAAAGCGCGATGGAATGACAATGCGAAGTGATAATTCGTAGGCCAAAGTATACACTAGTGAACACAAATAACCCTTAAATATAGATGAGCAACACAATACATACACAAGCAATAGTCCCATATAATATCCATACCAATATCAACAATTAAAGGCTAAATGAATTGGAAAATTAATCTCGAATGGAACATCATGCAAATTGATACAAAAAAAACATAACAAAGAGAAGAATTGAAAATTGTATGAATAAAAGAATTTAAATAAAATACGCAAAGGTTTGAAATATGAAAATATCAATAAAAATAAATAATATGTGAATGAACTTTAAGGTCAATATTATAACAATATATAAAATAATATATATGAGTTAATTTAAACAAATAATAGAACGAAAAAACTTCATATAATAGTATATATAGCAACATGTATAGATAAGAAATATACATATATATAGTTTAAAATTAAATAATATATATTACCTAGGTACATATATGTATAATAAAACAGTTTAAAAAAATAATAAAGAACAAAGTAATATATATAAATAGGTAGATAGAAAAATAATCAAATATAATAATGTCAATAACAATAATAAATAGTAATAAAAATAACAATAAAAATAGTCAATTAATCAATAAATTAGTGAAAAAAACAAATGTAAAAAAAAGGGAATTAAATCGCAATGAAACCTAAATTGACAAGAAAATAATAGAATTAAAACAAAGTGGGGGACCAATAAAGAAATTAATTCAGGTTTCCGAAACACTATGTTTAACACGGGACCAAAATGAAACACAAATAAAATTACGCGGCTAATTTAAAAGAAAAAGAAAAGAAAGAAAAAAAGGACCAAATTGGAAATCATCGCAAAAGAGGAGGGACCACGCGCGTAGATAGCCCGTGAAGCAAAACACGCGGATCCTCCCCTTGGGTCGGGTCACCGTGCTGGTACAGGCCATTAAACGGTGTCGTTTCAACACCTAAAGACCTTACTTCAAACGGCGTCGTTTCCCTTTGTTACTTAAAACAAAATTTTTCTTAAAAACACTTCTACTTTATTTCTTAGAAACAAACAGGAAAAAAAACACTCTGCTAGGGTTTCATCCTTAACCCTTTGAACGCCGCCGCCAGTCTGCCACCTCTCTGCCGCGATTACACCATCAACGGTGGTCGGAGCTGTACCCCTAGGGGCTTTTTAGCTCCTCCTCGCTCAGATTCGAAGGCTTTTCGAGGTAAACCTTCTCCTTTCTCTTTTGTTTACACACGATTAAAAAAAATAAAAAGAAAACGGTAGAGAAAACCGAATAAGAAAAAAGAAAAGATCACCTTTTGAAACCTTTTTTTTTTCTATTGCTTTTCTTTCAAATATTTTTGCTACAATCTTCGTGGGTCTGTTCCCCTTACAGATTTTTTTTAAATCGGCCTTTATAGTGCCGAAAAATCCAAAAGAAATAATCAAAATCTGAAATTTTTTACAATTGTTATCTGTCTTTTTTTGTTTGGTGCTGCGTTGTTCGTCTTTCGTTTGTTGCAGGAATGGCCGTACGATGACGTGGCACGGCGTAGTGCGTGGAGGCGTGGGGAGAACGGCGCTAGAAGCTGTTGCGACGCTCGTGCTAGGGCTGAAAGCCTAGGGTTTCTTTTTCTCTTTGGTGTTGGGCCGTATGTATTCGGGTTTGGGCTTGGGTTTTAGTGGGTTATTGTAAACGGTTTTGGGTCACTGTAATATGGACATTTTGGACATTTAATATATATATTTGTTTTTATTATCCATATTGGGCTGGGCAATATTGGGTCATTACATATTTTATATACCATTTATTTTTAAGATGTGTTGTGTATAACTTGTTCTAAATTTCTTATTACACAATATTTATTTTTAAACTCATTTATATATTATTACTTTATATATTACCTATTTTCATTTTTTATATATTATTTATTTCAAAGTTATACATATATTACCTACTTTTTTATATATAATTTCTTTATTGATTTGTATATTGTTGATTTCAAATTTCTTTTTCCCTTATTATTCATTTTCAAATTTATTATTTTTAAATTTGTTTACATTTTATTTTGCCTTATATATTTTTTTTTATACTCTTTGTTTTAAATTCATTGGTCTTTGATTATTAATGCTAGTGTTTAAATATTTGCCATTATGTGTTTTATAAATTGTTTATTTGTATTTTCATATTGCCATTTTTTTATCAAAGTTTTTATGCATTGTTTTAATATTGCGTCAATTTTTCCCAATTTTAAAAAAGAAAACTTTTAAAAATAAGGCAATATTCGGTACTTTAGAGCTTTGAGAAAATTGTGCCCTAACTTATTGGGTTTCGATTTTTTTGATCCAAATAACTGAATATCCTTTTTAAACTTTAATGTATGAGACAAGCTTAGTTTCGAGGGTTAAAATGTCGTATCCTAACTTACTGGATGTGACATCTTATTACTTTGGGACAAGGAGGTCTTAACATCAAATTCGATTTATTCAGGTTTTTAAAGAGGATCGTATTTTAAAATCTTTTCAAATTTTCGACATTAGGACGTTAATTAATCAATTAGGTACCAATTTTTAGGCATTACGAGGGTGCTAATCCTTCCTCGTGCGTAACTGACTCCCGAGCCCGTTCTCTTGAATTTTGTAGACCAAAATCATTATTTTAATAAATCAAAATATTTTATTAAAATGATTAATCTCAAGGTGACCCGATCACACATCGAAAAAAGATTGGTGACGACTCTATTTTTGTTTTAAAAGTCAATCCCGTTTTTCAAAATAAAAATGGTTTTGACAATGAGCTATAGGCTCAATGGTTAAAGCATTAAGTGCCCTTCCAAACTCAAGTTCAAGCTCCTCTTCCTCTTTTATTTTGGGATTTTAGCAAACCTTAGGGAAAATTGCATGTGCCGCCTCCTAGTAGTTTAACTAATTCTTTTCTAATTAGAATTCATATATTGTCTTTCCTCAAAATTTTAATAGAATTAGAATTTCACCATCTTTTTCTCTTCTTTTCCTAATTAGATTTCCGTATTGCCTCTTTTCAAATCCTAATAGAATTTGCTCTCCATCTTTCTATTTCTTCTCTTATTCTTTTCTTTCCATTTTCTTTCCATTATATTTTCATCCTAATTATTAATAATTATTTTTCTTTCTTGAATGAAGTCATCTTTCATTCAATTATTCATTCTAATTATTTTGTAATTGTAGTCAATATCAACCTTACCTTTGCCAAAAATCAGTAAGTACATCTTATTTCTGATGTTTAGATCCTGAATTTTCGTAATACTACTATCCGACGCTAATTTTACTTTCAATTAATCAACTTTTACAGTTCTTGTCAAATCTTTTGACTATCTTGCCAATCTCGACACCAATTATTAATTTGTGTGTAATGTTGATTGAAGGATAGGATTTAGGTGCATCGGACCAGAATCGAGCGTAAGGAACGCCAACCGAACCCTCAGTAAAAGGTGTATTCCTTTTCCAAGTGAATCCATGGTGATCATGTGTAGGATTAAGGTCACACGGTCTTCCACACAGACGTGTGGACCACACGTCCCATTCGGTCATGTGCCCTTGTAAACCCTACGCTAGTTCATGAACCACACGGCCACAACTCTCCTACACGGTCTATTACACGGATGTGTCCTTCCTGTAGGGTAATTTTAGCATTTGACACACGACCACAGTCTATTACATGATCGTGTAACCCTTCCACACAGCCTGTCCACATGGTTATGTGGCCCTTGTTTTATAGTTTGCCCAGAAATTTATGATAGGCTCATTTTGGTCTTTTTATATTCCCTAAATTGTTTTTAGAGTTTTTATTCACTCAATAAGTCACTGATATTGTGTTTATTCTTGAATATGTGATTTAATGACTTAAGTGTATTATTATATTGTATGAGATGTATGAGTTAGCTGTTGGGTAGCATGAGAGCTCCAAACATATAAACAACAATGAAGTTATTGGTTTATTTATTTTTTTTTAACATGGTGAAATTCTTATTTCGAAACTGCTGGGGGCAACGAGTCCTTTTGAACTTATTTTGAAGAAATTTGATTTAAATTACAAGCCTAATATGGTGCGCCAATGGTAACTCTTATTAGGGGAAAATAGCAGATGAGGTAAGTCAGCTACCACAGGTGGATCGTTTTGCATTAACTGACAGTTGCGTCTCAAAAATTGCTTTGGATCAAGATGTGTTTCGATTGGAATGCTTCCACTTTGGGTTATAAACTGAATTCAGAGATAAAAAATAATAAAGATTAGTAAACCTAATTATAAATAAGAAATAGTAAAAATAAAATAAAGAAATCATATCTATAATTTTTAATTTTCCTATTTATCCTACTAATTGCAAAAAATAAATTTAAATTTAATGTCAAAACCACTCAGACAATGGTGCCAACAACTTGATTGCCTCTAAACGTGCGAACGTTTAGAGTAAAAATCATGCAAATAAAATATATAATTAAGTGCGATATCTGTAAGCGACCAGGTCAAATTGTAATATAGTTTTGTGTTACAATGTAACACTGGTAAGTATTACGAGGTTCGTACCCAAAGGAAGTTGAATTAAATCTAAAAAAGTCTTCTGCAATAGTAGGTCTAAATAGTAGTCACTAAAAATTATATTACGATAATTAAAACTAAGATTAAAGTCATAAAATGAAAAAAAAATACTAAAGCAAAGTTAACAAACAAAAAACTCTCGAATAAAAAGCAGAAGATTAACTTGCTTCAATGGTAGTAATTAAATTCAAAATTCGAATTTTATTAGTGAATTAGTTATTAACTAACCAGTATTACCTTTCGGCCTCGACTAATTAATTAATTGAGCAGTACTCACTTATCTCTCGACCTCACTTTTCTAACCGAGATAAATCACGATTTACTGACAGCTTATCTCTTAACCTCGTTTAATCTAGATTACTTCCTAGGGTCGTTAATCCTAGGGTTTAAGCCCACATAAATTTATATCAACTAACTCGTATGAGAAACCCTCATTCTTTCATTAATCACTCCTATATCCACTTGTTAATCTCCCTAAAGGACTTAGCCACTCATCGATTCAATTACCATCTTCATTAGAATTAAATTAATCATGCAAAAAACACAAATTAAATTAAAATGAGAAAGGATAAAAATTGATCTGTTTAATAAACTAGATGTGCTCAAATCCACAAAATCCTTGAACAATTGTCGAGATATCGTCATTTGCAAGAGGAACGTAAAAGAAAATTATAAAAATACTAAATAACGAAGACTTAGACTCAAATCGAATAAAAAAGTAAAACTATTTTTAAAATAAAATAAAACTAAGTTAAAATCTAAACTACTAAACTAAAACCCTAAAACGGCTTGGAAAAAGCTCCCCAAGCTTGACCTATGCTTAACTATTTATAGGCAAAGCTAATAGCCCATTTTAGGTCAAATACAAGCCTTAATCACACTAAATATGGATTGTGCGGACATAAACACCCTTAATTAATTTTTACCCTCCGTTAGACTTGTGTCACAACACAGCCTAGAGCGTGTTGTGACACAACTTCAAATATAAATTCTTGTGTTGGTTTGGTTGTGTTGCGACCCGACTGTTGTTCCTGATGCTTTTGGGCTTGAAAGTAGGTGTCCTGCACACTCAATTAAGTCGTTAAAACTACCTTAAGGCCAGTATTGGCCCAATAGGTCAACAAACTCGAAATATTACGTAAAAATGCTTATTTTGCAACAATTTGAATCTAAGCTAAGAAAATTGAAAATATAATAATTAAACACGAAACGAATTAAAAACAAACTCCTTAAGTGCCAAAAAGTACTTAAATTGCCACTACAATTTGTGGCAAATCATTGAGCATATGATATTGTTAAACATAGTTTCAATTAGGGGTGTTCATAACCGGGTACCCGAATTTTTGAGTATTAAAAATGTCAACCCGTGACCCGACCCTTGAATATCAAGTACCCGTAATAATCAGATACCCATATTTTTAGGTCACAGGGTACCCGAATCAAATTTGTGCAATTTTTTTTACAAATCATACAATTTATAGTGATTCAAAATGACAAAACTTAAAAATCCAAAGTAGATAATAGCATAATCCAAATATGAAGTTTAGAAATCCAAACATAAAGTTTATAAATCCAAATTACATAATCCAAAGATAAACTTCAAAAAAATACAACTAAAGATAAAACATATAGTCATGTACTCATCAATCATCATGGTATGGTGTGATGTCCAAAACTTCGTTTGTCTCATAAATGATAATAGTTGGTTGCTCCAAAGTCAAATCTTGCATCTCTACACACAAAAAAAAAATAAAAAATTCAAATATACAATAACAATGTATGTTTAGAAATATAAAGATTTAAATATCTAAACTACATAAATAAATATTACAAAATAAAAATAATAAATTTGAAATCGAAAACTAACCTTCTTCCATATTCTCCAATGCTAGCAAGGTCTCCTCTATCATAATGGGGTCATGAGAAGCACGAATCCAATCTTGAGTACAAATAAGAGCTTCCACCAACCTAGGAGTCAAAGAAGTGTAGAAGGAATCAAAAGCACGTCCTCCAATGCTAAAAGCGGACTCCAAAGCAACAGTAGAAACTGGAATCACAAGTATATCTCGTGCCATTGTCATAAGAATAGGATAACTGTTTGTTTGTGCAGACTACCAAACCAAGATATCAAAACTATCATCATTATCACGAACACATTTATCCCCCCAAATATCTGCCTAGCTCAGTTGTTGTTTCTAAAGTATCAATTAATTCTGTCTCAATTACATAGTCCTTCCTCAAATTTGTTCCTTTTAACCTCATTATTTCTCCCTCACCATCATGGCCACTAGAAATTGGATCTGAAAAGCATGATTCCATTTGTGTTGATGAAAAATGCGAAGAAGCATAAAAGTCAAACAATGATGTCAAAGTATTTTTAATTCGTTGACATAAGACATAAGAGTTGTTAAGATCATAAGAACGGTGAACAATCCACTCAACATATCTTAACTTATGCCTAGGATCAAGAACCAAAGCAATGGACATCAACACATTCACATTCTTAACATTTGCCCAATACTTAACAAATTTCAACTTCATTTGGCGTGCCATACTCTTAAACCCACCATTCAGGTTATCAACATAACGATTAATTGAATACCCAATATCATATATTTCTTCCACAAAGGTATTACTAGTCACATACCTTGATCCAGAGAAGCTCAATGTAGTCTCATAAAAGATTTCAAGAAAAGGCAAGAAACAAGCAACTTTGTCCCAATCCTCATCATCAGGAGCACCACCAACTTTCCTAAGCACTTTTGTGTAAGAAAGGTACTTAGTTTTTATATTTTTGAATACCTTCCTAAACACCAAAGCACTTTTGTGTAAGAAAGGTACTTAGTTTTTATATTTTTGAATACCTTCCTAAACACCAAAGCACTTTTAAGCATGGAATAAGTGGAATTCCACCTAGTTTCAATGTCCAAGCAAACAAAACCTTTACATTTTATATTCTCCTCTTCAACACAATATTTAAACTTTTGAAGCCTTGCAGGGGAAGACCTCACAAATTTCGTAGCAGCATGAACTCTCATAATAGAAACATCAACATCTTTCAGCCCATCTTTAACAACCAAATTCAGAATATGTGCAGCACATCTCATATGCAAAAATTCAGCATTAAACACACTTCCATCCCATAAGTAAACAATTTGCTTCAAATACTTGATCACTAGATCATTAGAACTAGCATTATCAACTGTTATAGTCAATATTGTCTTAAGACCCCGTTCTAGTAGACACTTTTCAAGAGCCCTACCGATAAGCTCCCCAGAATGACCAGCAATTGGGCAAAAGCTAATGATCATTTTATGTAATTTCCAAGCATCATCTATGAAATGGGCAGTAAGACACATATATGACAAATTTTGACCAGATGTCCATGTATCAGTGGTAAGACATACCCTAGAAGACAAATTCTTAAAATAGTTCTTTAACATCTTCCTTTTTTTCAATAAAAAGAGCATAACAATCTCTTGTAATAGTAGCACGTGAGGGAGGAACAAAATCAGGAATGGAAATCTTGCAAAAGTAATGAAAACCTTCACGTTCAACAAAACTAAATGGCAACTCATCAATAATCACCATTTTAGCAAGTGCTTGTCTAATCTCATCTTGATCAAAACGCCATAATCTAGGAACACTAGCAGTTTCTATGGTCCCATCAGCGTTGCACTTTGTCTTAGACTCAAAATCTAAGAATGTTTGTTTTTTTATCTAAGTTGAAAAGGGCTTTCTTACACCTACTACTGTGACACCTCATTGCATTAGTTCCATTGTTAGATGAACAAGTTATCTTTCCACCACAATAAATACATTTAGCATGATTTTTATCACCATCAATTTTTTTAAAATGATCCCAAACAGTAGAAAGTTTTCTCTTTTTACCTCCATCTGTTGTAATTTCAACTACCTTCTCCCCTTTCCTTTTGTTTTTGCACTTGTTAGAGTCTCCATCACCATTTTAGCCTTTTCAGGTTCCTTAGACGAATCAGTTGAGGAAGATATCTTCTTTAAGTCATCATCATTTTCCACAATCATCGACATATTTTGAAAAAAAAAACATATACTTTCGTTAATTATGATTCGTAGAACAAAAAAAGTACACATGAGCTTTGGTTTAGTTTATTTATATTTACATGCCTTCTTCCTTATATAGAAGAAAATTAACCCTGCCATCATTGGTTAAACACATGCAAAAAGTGAACATAAAGAAAAAGTCAACATGCCAACATGTACAATGAAAGGTGAAAGCAACGAAAACCATGATAACAAATACTCTTGGTTGAAAATTTGATAAGCTAAAAATTAGATAATTAAACTACCATAACTCAATTACTTATTCTCACAGAGTTGGTGGAAAAAGCGGACTAAATAAGAACCAAGAGAACAGTTAAGATGATAATTACAGTCAAAACAATTAATTGAGAAATGAGTTTTTCATCAAAGACAGTATCGTCAGAACAATTTAAATTACAGTCAACAAATAACATCAAAAAAAGGAACATGATTTATGAACAGAAACTATCCATAGGGCATAGGCAAGAACAAAGTGCATTCAGAAAAAAGAAGTATAAAGTTGTCTTATATGATCAGACAATCTGCAGAATACAATCGATGAAAGTCTGATTGTGTAATACTAGACAAAGTTAATAGCAAATCATTTGTATCCTCATTCCCATAGGGTCACAACATGAGGTATAAAATGGAAACAATCAAGCAATAATTTAGAATCTTTAAACATAATAATAGTAAATATCAAGCTCTAGCATTTACGGTTGTTATAAAATATCCATAATTTCTAATTTTCTATCACCCAAAAGATTTGCAAAACACCATAGTGAAATAGAAAACAACAAAAGCTCAAACCGACTGACTAGTATACCAAAGAAAAAACAAACAAAAAAAAAACAAAAATAGAACAAAACAGAGAAGTTTGAGAAGAGTCAAAGAGAGAGACGGGTAGACTGAAATATTGAATAGTAGTGTGCTTAGACTGAAATATTGAATAGTAGTGCTTACTTGAGCTTTGAGACGGCGATGAGCGGTGATGGCGGGAGCGGTCAGATGGCGGGTGTCGGGTGGTCACAGATGGTCAGTCGATTGGTGGGAGTGGGGTTGACAGAGATGATTTGCATGGGAGAATTGAAAAGTGGGATAGTGATTTAGTAATTAGGGTAAAAAATTAGGAATCAATTTTAGTTTTAACTAAAAAAATACAAATAATTTAAAAAAAAAATACAAATACACATAGGTAACAGCGTTGAGTACCCATGGAATTTAGAAATTGTGGCTCGGGCTCGACTCGTGAACCCGTAAAAAATGGCGGGTCAGGTACCCGGCCTGGAAATTTTTTAAAAAATAAAAAACACTCGTTTGTTTTTTATCGGGTCAACGGGTCGAATATCTCGGGTCAGGTATTTTTGAGCACCCCTAGTTTCAATGTACTTGTTGATTTATATTAGATAGATGACTCTCTCTCTTGTATTCACCAAGCCATTATGACCGATGTTGCTAACTTATAAAGAATTATGTTTTTATCCTTCAAAAAATTATTTAGTTTATGTTTAATAAAATGAGATTTAAATTTTTGTAACATAATTATTCTATATCTATTTTATTTCAAAACATTACACCTTTTAATCTTATAAATTTTTATTCTTATTTATAAATTCTATAGATTTATGTTATTAATTAAAATTTCAATTTTTAATTGTAATTTGAATTAACTTGATAAGATAATATATTTATATTCTAAAGAATTTAAAAAACGTGATTATTTAAACTTGACTTATATGGAGCGATAGTTTAAATTTTTGTCGGATACTCGTTTGACACGAATTTAAATTATGTGACCTCTAATCCCAAAAGCACAATTATTTAAAGTGATAAATATAATATATAACTTGAATTTTTTATTTAACTAAATTGATTCCGACATTATTTATCTTTACATGGATTTCAAATATGCATATATTTTTCTCAACGCCTTACTACTAAATTATTTATATTTTTTCTGACGAGTTTTTAAAATTTAATTTGTTGATTATTATGCTTTAACTATTAAATAATACAATTAACTCATATTATAAAAATAGATTATGTTTCATCAGAACCAAAAAATAATCTTTGATTCAAATGCCGAATTCCAATCCCACCGATTGCTGGTTCAGCGAAGACCTCATCAAATTGGGAGAAGTTACTTCCAAATGGAACTGTTCCTATCATGGAATTTAAAGGCAAAATGGATGGAGGATCATTTTTATAATTGCTATAATACTTTAATAGTTTTTTCTACTGATCATCCGAATCAGTGAACCCACTAAAAAGACGTCAAGAAAAGCTTTGAGGACTAAAATGAAAAGGATGGTATATCTTAGGGACTAAAGCGGACATTAATCCAAATCTCTTTCCCAGCCCTCATTCCAATTTTGAATTTTCCGTGTTTCCCCATCTTTCCCCAACTCAAATCATCACAACACCAAAAGCGCAACGTAGGAGGCAAATCGTCGGCGTCATTCTGATCACCTCTCACCTCCGCCCCCACCTCTCATTCTACCTTTTGAGGTTAGCGTCTCGATTCCCATAACCGCATCTTCTTTCATCATAGGGTCCGGTACCCAGTTTATTCGTTTCTTATTTTATTGCTATTATTCATCAGAAAACTTTCGATGACCGGAAGATTCAGATTTTCAACGAAACTTTAGAAAGAAATAAGTTACAAAAAAGACAATCCTTTGAAACTCTTCAGCATTGAAGACGTAGTGAAGTCTGATCTATGGAATCTTCCGTTTGTCCCTTTTGTCACCTTAGCGTTCCCTCCTCAGAACTCCAATGGTGTGCTCTTTTTTGGACTTTTTTTCTAGTTCTATTTCTGATTTAGGATCAAAGTAATGGTAGTAAAAATTTGATACAGGCACGCCAACAGTCACTTCGAGGATGAGGATAAGGAAGCTAATGACATGGAATTGGGTAATCAAATTCAAATTGCCTCTTCTTCAGGCTCCACTGACGTGGTTAGCATTTCTTCTTTGATTGGTTTACAAACAAGGAGCAATTTTTATCACGTCAAGGATGGTTTGATTTCCTTGCTGAGAAATTGTTTAGAACTAGAAGCTCGACACAACTCATCCGTAACCATATTGTCTGGCTACGTGGATCACTTCCAAAGTCTTCCGTCCGTCGATGTTGGTTGGGGTTGTGGATGGCGTAACATTCAAATGCTAAGCTCTCATTTGCTTGCTCACAGGAAGGAAGCTAGAAAAGTCCTGTTTGGTGAGTCAGGTTTTGTTCCTGATATCGCTTTCCTCCAGCGTTGGCTTGAGATTGCTTGGGAAAGTGGATTTGATCCACCTGGTGCCCAACATTTTAACTGCAAAATATATGGTACCAATCACAGGATTGGGACTACTGAATGTGCTTCTCTTTTTCGTTCATTTAGTCTTCGTGCTAGGGTGGTTGATTTTGGTCCTAAGGAATCTGAACTGTTCTATCTTTCTGTTCCTGGTTCTACTCTTGGACAACCAGTTAAGCAAAGGAATGCAGTTCGAGTTTCTGGACCTATGGATAAATATGTTCATCGCCAGCAGGGTTTGATTAAGGGAAGGCATTTTTGTCACTCTTTGCATAATGGGAAGAGTGATAATTCTAAAGGGAAAAGTGAAGGACCTCAGGTTCTGATTGATTGGGTGTGGAATTACTTTTCAGATAAAGGGTTAACCATTTCTGGCTCCAGTCAGGTTGTAGTGAGTGATAGAGCGTAAGTAACCATCAACATTGCTAGCTATACCTATATTTATTTATTTGACGTTCATTTTTATTCTGAGGTGTGCATCAAAGGCATCTCATTGTGTTTCTATCCATATTTTGTCATAATTTTATTATGATACAGAAAGGTATGTTTCTTATTACATTCAATGATTCTGTCTTTACCTTAGCTTTTATGGGTAGGCCTTTATACTTCCAACACGATGGACATTCAAGAACAATCATTGGGATTCAGGTTAAACATCAAAAGAATGGGACAAATCAGTTCAATCTCTTGATTTTGGACCCTTCTGATGTGAGTACTACTCATGTAATTCCTTTTGTGGTCACTTGATGTGCTTAAAAGCTTGTAGACCTTGATAAATGATACCATTACTGAATATTTTACTGATTTAGTGCTTATGCATCATGATATTGTTACTTCATAAAAGTTTTGATGATAATTGTTCTCACTCTGTCTATCTTCAATTATTTGCTCGTGTATGTTTTTTAATAGTCTGGTTTGTATGCACATTCAGAGTTCCAGAGATAAAGTTTGCCAACGTTTCTGTCTGATTATTTTTCCCTTGTAGCTGTAGACTTCAAGCATGATCCACATGCTGATCAGATTTATTCTGTAATATGGGAGTTGAAATTTGGGAAATATGTAATCAGAAATAGTTCTTTTACCTGTGATTGATAAAATTGGCACTTGCAAGGGTGTCACTAACCTTTTTTTTTCCCTTATATTGCCAGAACGTAGTTCTTTTATGTGTGTGTGTGTGTGTGTGTGTGTGTGTGTTGCTGCATGCATATTCGTGTAGGTGATTGTGATGCAGCTAATGTTACTTATCTTCCATAATCTTTTATACAAGTGCAGGGAACAGTTGCTTTGGAAAGGTCCCTTAAAACAAATGTGGGATGGCAGAAGCTTATAAAAAGAGGAGTCCACACCTTGAAGAAGCCACAATACCAGGTTATAACACAATTGGTCAAATGATTTGACTTAATAAATGACTATCTTTTCATTTATTAGCTTATATTCTTCTTCATTTATTTTTCAGTTGTGCTATATTGATCCTGGAATTGCTAGCGGGGAGGAGCTCAATGAACTCAAAACAATTAATAGCATCTTCTTTGAATTATAGAGAAATATAATCAAATTCGGTGTCCCTAGGTACTGTGTATCTGTTTCTTCTTGTAAGTTTTTGTGTCCTTTCCAATGACAAAATGAATGGAAAACCTTTTAAGTTGTTGTTTTTCCATGAGCTGCTTTACATAAAAAAAATTGAAAATTGAAGTATACGTGCTTTTGTATGCTTTGATGTTTGTTGGCATCTCAAATTGTCATAATCTTGTATAAGCATTCCCCAGTGCTGCTAGTGATATTAGAGTTGGATGTCAATAAATCCCTAGTGTGGACCTCTATTATGATCCCCTGTCTGGACGGCAAGCATTGCTGGTCAAACTATCAAATTCCGGAGCTATATGCCATTTTAGACTGCACATTTAGCTTATTGTTTCCTATATGGGAAATATAGACTTTTCTGGTCAGTGGCTATTCCTTGACCTCTTGCTTTCTTCCACTTGCAACATGGCAACTCCTTTTCTGAACAATATATCTTCGTGATCAGGTAAAGCACATGAAAAATATGGTATGCTAGGCATCCCCTCAAAGCTGGCCACTCCTTTCGAGTCATCATGGGGCGAAGTGCCTGAAAGTCCTGTAAGTTAGTGCACAATCCTGTTAGTTTCAGAAGCCTAAATAGTTCCGATGTGCATATTGAGGACTTTTTGACTTCCTCTTGGCCTGAGAAGTGCCATTTTCATCTTGGTTTCAACTTATAACATGAATCGTTGCTTTGCACTTGGAAGGTAAGCCTAGAAGAAATTACTGAGAAACAAAATGATAAAAATAATAAACAAGGATATGGAATATATTAGTACGTGGTTCAAACTGAATACTGCATTTATTACAACAAGTTTACTCTTTAGAAAGATCAGAACTCAGAAAATCACGTTTATTTGTATTGTTGATGGGATCATGAATTCTTAGATTGGGGTAGTAAATGCTTTGGCAGTGGAGATAGGATCATGAATTCTTGGTTTGGATGCCATTATAATGCTGTGTTTTCACAGTTGTAAGGATTAGGATGGACTGCCTCTTAGTTGCAGAGGGGACATAATTGCATGTGCACTTAAGTAGATCCGGTAAATGAGTTATTCTATAGATGCCATGATATGATATCATTTAAGGTTATTAGCAGTGAACTGCAGTAGGCTGAACCTTGTCAGTGGATTATATTACTAATTGCATAGTTTACTAAATCATAACACATAACATGGTTTATATACATAGTATTCAAATCATAACGAAACCTGCCATAACTATTTCATGTAATACTTCCTTCTTTGTGGCATATAGCTATATCACGAAGACGCTTATGGCTTTGCTTCAATAGCACAAATTTTGAGTTATCACTATTACCATATACCTTAACTATCATATAATCAAGAATCAATGTCTTAATTATTGTAGTATTCTTAGCAACGATCACATCATTCCTCATTTAAAAAAATTTACTCCCAATACTTGCTCATTATCAACTAGTCATACGCTTAATGTTATAATCACAACTATAATTAGACATGTTTCAAGCATACTTAAGATTATATTTTTCCAAGTTATCAAAAACACCTTTATCTCATTATGGATTAGACCAATTCATTCACTGATCTGTGCGTAAATGGTGCATCATAAAATAATTTTGCCCATCATAAGTGGTTAGAAATCAGAGAAATCAACATCTAATAATCAAAAGTATTTACCTGCAATTTAAACAACCTTAGGTGCCTTCGGATGTCAAATATCCTCCAATCAGCCTAAACTTTCCTCAATAATCCTTTGGATTGCAAACTTTAATTTAGTTTATGCCCTTTCCAACGCATTGGCTTTGATTTTTCTGACCGGAGCTTTATAATCCAGTGAAACTTCACAGCATTAGTCGGTATTTTTTACATTTCTGCCCACTTTTTCTTGTCTTGTACTGCATGTTTACTTTTTTTTATGCTACATGTTTATTTATTTATTTATAATTTTTAAATAAATTTATAATTTAATATATATTTTTATCAAATTTCAACATATATATTTTTTGTTTTTATATTAAAAAATTTTAAATTATTTGCTATTTTAGTTTCAATATTTTAAAATTATTTGCAATTTAAAATCGTTAGTTTATAATGTATACCATGCTTGGTAATAATAATTAATGGTCATTATTGACCAAATCACATTATGATGATAATTTGATCACAATGATGATGCTAAACGCCAGCTAGTTAAATGAACAGTATTACACATAAACTTCATTATTCATAATATAGATCAGTAAGGAAATTACAAATCAAACCCAAGTTCCATAGTGGTACATGATTAAAACAGACAAAGCAAATCCCAAACAGAAAAGCGCAAAGCACAACATTATTCAAGTAAAGTACTGTAGGTCGTGGACTTAAGGTCACATCGCCTATTATTCCCAAAAGCTATCTTATCTTTACCCCACACAATCAAACAAACAAACGAACAACGATGTGTATGGTTTCATTTCATAGAGAGACATTAGAAGAAGAAAAACAAACTTTTTTTGCCCCTTCCATTTTCAACGATGTCATAATTTCGTGGGCTCCATATTACCTAGCGTCGAAAACTCCTGACCTGCCGTGGTGCGTCGACCTCATCTTCGCGGAGCTTCACCAAAGTGTAGGTGGCAGAACCGATCACAGCACCCAGTGTGGGCGCTATCAAGTAAATCCACAATGCCCTATAATTCCCTGCTGCTACAGCCGGCCCCAGTGTCCTCACCGGATTCATTGAACCCCCACTACTTGGCCTGCAACACCAAAGGTCAACCACTCCTTTTTATTTTTATCACAATTATTGTCTTCTAATATTTCTATCAAATGTCCATCCATGACACGTTGCTACCTATGTTCCCAACTTGTCACTTCTGGTTTATGTGTACACACCACGTCTAATAATTTAATTATATAACTACATCAGAATGTTTATTATCAACTCGGTTTAAATTTTATGAAGATATCGGATACTATTTCAATGAGCATTAGTTGGCAAATAAGTCAGACTTCATTAAAATCCTCATTTTTTTGTCCTTGAACCAAAGTAAAGTTTAACAATAATATTTAAGAAACAAAAAAAGATGAGACTTATGAATTTATTATATTCATTTCTAAGCATGCATCCCATTAACTTTTAAGAAAAAAAAACAAGTTCAGACGAAATATAGATTAGAAAGAAAAAAAAACCTTAAAACATGGCAACAAGAAAAAGGAAATGGATAAGGGTGAAGAGAAGAAGCGAACAAAGAACTCACCCAGCAACAAGAATGTTGAGCATTACAGTCGCCCCAACAGCTATTCCAGCCAGCTCTCCCACCTGTAAGGTTAACATGATCACTTTCAACATGGAAATCGATTTTCTTAAAAAAGAAATGATAAATTTACAGTGTAAAGACAAACATACGGCACGGGTGTCGGTGGCAACGGCGGTGACGACGAAGAGAAGATTAAAAGTAATGAGGAACTCGAGTGCGAAAGCTTGTCCATGGCTGACGGAGGGGACAGTAACGCCACCAGACATGAAGGGATGGAAGACTCCCTTTAGAGCGAAAGAAGCGCAAATTGAGGCCGAAACTTGAGCTGCTATGTAGGCTGGAACCTGAGTCCAGGGGAAATGACGGCAGGCGGCAAATGCAATGGTGAGGGAAGGGTTAAGATGAGCCCCAGAGATGTGTCCGGTGGATAAAATTATTATCATCACGGCCAGGCCTGCGCATGCGGCGTTTCCGAGCAGTGTTTCGGCTCCCGAATACTTTTGGTTCACTATAGGTCCCGCTGTTGCCGCAAAAATTAGGATGAAGGTTCCCACAAATTCTGCCCCCAGCTGCATGATATAATATAATATAATATAATATAAATCCATACATCATTCTAACTTGTACTACTCAAATGTATAAACCAGCTCCATGTAGGAAGGTAATTATAACCAATTTGTCTCAGTATAAAATATATTTTTTGTTTGATAAATTTTCTTAAAAATTGTTTTCAGAGAGAAGCAATTTCTTTATTTAACTATATTATCACTTAATCATAAACAGTATTAAAGCTTTTATTTAATTTTAAAAATCATTATTAAAATAAAATTTAGATATTAATAATTTACTTTATATATGTTATTAAATATAAATACGCATGTCTAATAATATTTTTATTTGGGAATGAACTCATTACTCTGGAAGTCAAATTCATAAAAATAGTTTATATAAATATAAAAATCATTTTCACCGAAACAAAACGCATCTTATAGAATAATGGAAGTCAGCAAAAATGAAGGTTTTCGCTCAAGTGGCCCCATGCTTCGGCGTTTAAATAATGCAACTAAACGCTAGACAGCTATTTGACGTTATAATCTCTTCAATTATATTACCATTTCAATTTAATAATAATTAAAAAAACTCTCAAGTGAAGTGAGAAAGAGAGGGCGGTGGCGCACCTTTCGGGTAAGGGATACGTCAGGTGCAGGGAAGTCGGTGAAGCATGTGTGAGGTTGACCCCACGTTGGGGCAGTCACCGGAAAGCATTTGCATCGAGGCATTGACTTCCGATCATATGACAGTGAATCCACCCTCATGGAATTGAACAGCGGTCCACCTGGCGTTCCCGGAGTTGCCGGTGCCGATGCCGTTGGGGTTGCAGTCTCCTCGTCGGGCATTTTTTTTCTTCTTCAGTAAAACAATCTTTTTTTGGATTTTTTTTTTTTTTAGAATTGATATTTGATGGTAGCTAAGAGAAACGACTCTTACATGATTTGACGGCTTTTATAAAGGTGTAGCTACACGATTCTTTTAATCTTGTCCACGACCACTAAGAATCAAGAACAATAATATTTAACAAATTCTATGGATACATTCTACTATATAACTACTGATCCTTTACCTCTTTTTTTTTTTTTTTTCTTTTTTTGGGGGTTTGTAATTGAAGAGATGGAAACACTATATTACATGCTGTGCAGGCTTTTTTAAATGCTTGGCTAAGGAATAGGAGGGATGGAGGTAGCCAGATTACAAACTACAACTAGCTAGATAGATAAACGCAAAGCTTCAACCACTTGCATAGAAACAAAATATCTGGGTTTTTTTTTCTTTTTCTTTTGAATAGGATTTGAACAGGGAAAGTCGAAACTTACATGCTTGAAATGTTTTTATAAAGGCAGAGTTAAGGAAGAGTGAAAACGATCCGATCCAGCTTCAAAATGAAAGACAATAGAAAGCTATAGAACAAAGGCAAGTTGGTGATCAAATAAGAAGAATACAGTAAAAGAAGGCAAACCCAGAGTTTGGAGATCAGAGATGAAGAGGACGAGGGAATGAACTTAGTTGAGAGGGTGATGAATTGATGGGATAAATCATAAATGCAATTCACTACATATATATAACACAGATCGAGGTTGTCTAGGGTTTCCATATTTTATATTTTTTTCAGAAAAGTCAATGTACATCCAATTATTTTGCTAGAGTCACCGCTCCCTTCACATCACAGACTACCTCACCACCCTTAGATCGGATCTATAACACTGGATAAAGTTAGGTCAAATCCTGTCATTAGACCTGTACTTTGTTTAAGTTATAGATTTAGTATTTGTATCTTAATTTAATCATTTTCAGTCCCTATATTTTCAGAATTTGAAAATTTTAGTTCTAATCAAATAATAATTATTAAATTCATTAAGTTAAGTTATGTTGTTTTTAAATTTTGATGTGTCAAACATATTATCACATTGTAATGTTATATATGTTTGTTATTTTCACATATTACTCACAAAAAACCAATTAATAAATTTAACGATGGTTGTTTGCATTAATACCAAAATTTTGAAATTAAAAAATATAGCTACTAAGAATAATTCAATTAGTGAACGTGGACTAAATCTATAACTTTACGCATAGTACAAATCTAATGACATAATTTAACCAAACAAATTAATTGTTACCATTGGATTAGGACTAAAATTTTAAAATTCAAAAAAGTACAAGAACTAAAATTTATCAAATTAAAGTACAGGTACTAATCCACAATTTATACAAAGTATAAAGTCTAATAGCAAAAGCTGACAACTTAAGTTTTCTGATTCAAAATTCACATAACTTTCGACTCGGTTAACCATTTTTTATTCCGTTTTCACCAGAATACTCACTACTTCACAATCTAGCGTTTGACATAATTTTAAACAAAGTGACCAAGGTTTTCTTCCTCCCCTTCACTTTGGCCTAAACTTACTATAACATTATCTACCTATTTTTGTTTCGTTTTTACACTTCTAGCAAGTTAGAAAGCATCTCCTAATCATTTTCCATCCAAAAACATACACATTTCGCTTAATTTAATAAGCTTGCATCAATATCCTTTAATGACAACTTTTAAACACTTGATAAAAAAAAAGACTATTGGTACATATATGTAAAACAAGCTTCAAAGATTTAAAATCTATGAAAATTTTGAAGAAAAACATACCTTATATGGAGAAAATATGGTGTAGAAATTCTTTTTTTTCTTCTTTTCTTGCTAGGCACCAATATGAAGAGAAAGATGATAAAAGTCTCATCATCTTTTCTCTTCTTTATATATATATATATAATGATATTACTTATAAATAATATTATTTTAAGTAAAATAATAAAATATATTATTTAATAAAAATGTCATTCAAAAGTCATCATGAGTAATTTAACTTCTTCAAGAACAATTTCCTTTTGTTTTTATCAAGAATAAATTTTTTAATATTATTCTTAATACTATAAAAATATTGGAGGGGCCTACTTATATTTTTAGGAGGACTATAATATATATACAAAGGGGAAAGCTGCAAAAATCTTAAACCTTGGGGAACCTACTTATATTTTTGGGAGGGCCATAATATATTTACAAAGGACAAAATTGAAAAGAATTAAACTTTGGGGGCCTCACTTGACTCCGCGGTTGCAGGAGTACTTTGTTGATTTTGAGACACGTGAGGGGTTAAAATTAATTTGGTTATATGAGTTTTGGATCAAAAGGATGTGTTTGATGTATATTTGGAACTATAACTTGATATAATTTTTATTAGTGCATGTGAATGCAGTACTTATTCTATTTTTATGTCGGTATATCATACATATTTATACCCTAATAATTCGTTTTTAGATGTTCACGTTCATACCATTCAATTTAAAGATAATTTATGTTTGTGTTTCATATTTGCAGAGGGATTGGATTTGAAGGGAAAATATGTTGCATGTGTGTTTAAAATTTATGTAAATTTTTTATTACATTTGTCTCATTTTCTTTTCTTTTTGTCAAATTTTATTTAATTACTCTCATGTCTCAATTTTGACCCCTTTTTTCTTTTGTGTTTTATATAAATTTTGTACTTATAATTTTTCATTATGATTTAAAGTATTATAAATTTTTATAATTCTTTTTTCACATCCTCAATTCATTCCATAATATTCATTTATTTAAGAATTAAACCAATCATATATTACATTCAATTAAAAATTCTTAATTTTAATGGAAGGTTCATGATTTTGAGAAACTAATTTTGAGCTAGTCCCAAAAGTAATGTATTGTAGACATGAGAGGTTAGGTTAAATTCGTCCAAATTATCAAAATTTTAGAGGGTAATTGAAGTATTGCATGGTGAAGAAAAAGAAAAAGACAAAAAATGTGTTTGTAATAATAGGTATTATGTACTTATATGAGTTTTAAAAGGTTTATAGCTTTTTTCAACCTTTTTGACATAATATTTTTAGTGTTACTTTTAGTTATTTTTATGCTATCTTTGGGTTTCTATTTTGGCTGTTAAACTTTAAAAATTTTCATTTCGAGCACTAACATTTGAATTCGTTCGTGTTTTGGTTACTTATTCTTAAGTTGATAACGAATAGCCATATTCTAACCAATATAATAACACATTTAGTCCTCTATATTTACATATTCTATAAATTTGATTCTAATTCTAAATAATTCAATAAATTTAGCCCTTCACATTTACAAATTCTATCAGTTTGATCCTCAAACTTCCTAATCAAAGCTTTCAGCTTTTAAAACAGACACATTCCACATATATATATATATATATATTATATATTATATATTTAAAATTTTATTTTCAATTATTTTTAATGGTGTTTAGTTAATTTCTAGCACTAATTTATTAAAAATATAAAAAAAGGGTTATGTACCGAATTAGATAATTTCAACCATAAATAAAACAATTAATAGATGTGAAATGCCTCTATTTTAAAAGCTAAAAGCTTTGGTTAGGAAGTTTGAGGACCAAACTGATCGAATTTGTAAATCTGAAGGGCTAAATTTATTGAATTATTTAGAATTAAGATCAAATTAATAGGATATGTAAGTATTGAGGGCTAAATGTGTTATTATATCAGTTAGAAAAAAAAAACTTTCCGTGCGGGTAACCAAAACGAGAACAAATTCAAACATTAATGCTTAAATTAGAAGAATTTAAATTTAAGCGACCATGCATATACTTTCACTCTAATTTTTTAGTATTGTATTTATATGGTATAGTCATGTTGGTCTAGAATTGTCAAAGTCCAATTAATGTTATTAAAATAATTCTTAATTTAATGTGGTATATCCATTTTTTGGGTCATAAATGCATTCAAGGTGTTATATATTTACGACGCATTAATAAGATTTTAGAACATTCATGCATCCATTTGGTGTTTTAATTATTTTATCATATCATACAATTTGAAAAATATTGAAAATGTTTTAATTATTTTATCATATCATGTTGGGTTTAAATTTATTCAAAATTGAAATTTGACAAGTTAGATAATTTTGTATTCACTATCCTCCATTGCAATTATTTGTTTCTCTAAATTATAATTTCACATGTAAAAGTATCTCAAAAACCATATCTTATATTTTTATTTTTCTACTGAAAATGAGTAAATTAGCCCATGTATGTTACATAAGTGAGCAAAGTAGCCATTATTAAAATTTGGTGTTTATATATAAGGTATAATAATAAATTTATCCCTCAATCTTTACACATTTATTTAATTTGACCCCTACTCTTTTATTGGAAGTAAAATAGAAAATTGTGAAATTAATAAGACTAAAGGGTCAAAAGGACTTAGTAATTAATTAATTAAGCCCTTTTAATATTTAAAATTATTTAAAAAATCATAAAATTATAAACAAAAGTTAAAAAAACTAAAATTAAAATTAAAATTTTTCTTAAAAAATAACAATAAAAGAGTAGGCCAAATTTTTTAAAATCTTATAACCATGGGTTGGATTGTTATTTTTAATAAATTTTTTATAACTTCCTTTTATAAATTCTGTTTGTAATTTTATGATTTTTTAAAATAATTTTTAAAATTTAAAAAGGCTTAATTAGTTTTTAAAAATTTTTTTACTAAGTCCTTTTTGACTCTTTAATTGCAGAATTTTCTAATATTTTACTGCTAATAAAAGAATAAGGGGTCATATTGAATGAGTAAAATAGTACTAAAGGGTTTGTGTGGTAAATTTACCCAACTTAACTAAAAAATTTCAATGCAAACATCTTGCGTCGTGATAGCTCTTTGGCTAAAGTAACAGGAGGAGTATAGGCGTCCGATATTGTGTATTGTGGGATGGTTTTTTGGTCAACGACTGTGATACAGACATCCCTCACATGCATTGAAACGACATCAATTATATTTTATTAATTGCAGTACCCGCCCAATCATGATACTAAAGTAATAAACAAGCATCTCCGGTCCAAACCAAATTAAACCACAGCCACCCATCTTAAAGGATCCAATAATAAATAGAAAAAAGAAAACATATTTAAATCCCCCTCAATCATCTTCATCAACCTGTAACATATATTATCACTAAAGCCTTGTACCTCATCATTACATTAAGATCACAATGTCTGAAAACCAACCGAATTAAGGCAAAGCCGTGGAAGCCTAATTGCCCATACCAACCCTTGGAATCATAGTTCCGGGGCATAATTGTGTTTAAAATTCTTGACCCCATGAACACGACATTCCAACAAAGGCAGCCCAGAACCAAACCCTAACACCTATGTACGTACATGAACGAAGGTCGGACATCAGAATTAGCGCTTTTCTTTTTGAGAATACCAGAGTTAATTATAGTTAATGACTACTTTATTTAAACCTGCCAACAAAGTCATATTAAGGAATTCTTTAGGATTAAATAAAGCATCAATTTACTTCTTTTTTAGAATGATTCCATACCACCACTGTAGTGGAGATTATGCCCCCAGTTTTGTTCTTTTTGCATTCTGTGTGGGCTTTATGCAATACCTACATCCTTAATTGTTCTTTCCTTTAAATAATTTTCATATTTTTTTTATTTAAAAATATTGGTCTCGCTCTTTAATTTTGGTATTGGAGTTAACAATCTTCAAGGTAAAGTAATTATTTTATCTCTTTAACATTTACATTTTTTTTGGTTAATTTAAAATTACATAATTTTTTTCATATAACAATCAATTTAATTGGTTTAAAGTAAATAAATTATTAACAAATCAAAAATAAAAATATTAAAACAGTTCAATTTTCAGTTTAACTAATTTTTTAGGTCAGTTCAACCAATTCATATTGGTCAGTAAGTCTACTATTTTTAAAATATTTTAGCCCCTCAACATTTATAATTTTTATCAATTTGATCCATACCCAAGTACCACACTTTAAGAGAAATAGTTTTTTTTATTTAAAAAAACATAATTTTTTAAGGGAAAAACATAAAAAATTTAAAAGTTATAACTTTTAAAAGATAAAAAATATATGAAAAAATAAAAAATTCTTTAAAATTCAAAAATAAAAATATTTTCTTTAAAAATATATAAAAAATTCTAAAATTCAATATTATCGAAACCGAACCAGACTAATTAGATTAAGAACCAATTGGGGGTATCATTCCGGTGAGAGATAAAAAATTGTTGACTCGCGAATCGATACGGATTGGTTGAATAGGGCTAAAAAATCAATTGGACTAATTTTTATAGTTTTTAATATTTTTTATTTTTGAATTTTTAATAATTTATTTGCTTTGAAGTGATTGGACCGATCATTTTGGGAACTAACTGGTCAGACCAGATCGAAATCTGTTCACCTGTCAGTTTATTCGATTTTTTTATCTCAGTTCTATCATTTCATATCGATTCACGAGTCAACCGATTTTTTACCTATCAATGAATCGATACCCCAGATAGTTCCTAGTCTAACAGTCTTTGACACTATTAACTTTAATCGTAAAATTAGAGTGAAGGACCAAAAGTTTTAAATAAAAAATAATATAGAAACTAAATGTGTCAAAATTAAAATATTAAATATTAAATTTAAAAAGAGTATTTAAACCTATTGTTTCAAAAGGCTGAGGGAATAAGCGGAGAATACTTGGCCGACAACGTCACAGGCAGCTGCTTAGTTAACTTGGCAGCATCAAACAGGTATATTTATTTTAGGTGTGATTAAAATTTAATCAGAAACTTCAAAGGGATTGTTAATTTGTCTGTAGTAGCCTTGTGCACTGGGATTTGATGGATCATTTTAAAAAAGATACAAAATTGAGGGCTCATTGCACCACCACTTTGCGGACAAAACGCAGTGGAGCTCCTTTTTGGTTTACGGTTTTAATGATGAGTTTTGGAACTCAACCCAAGTCCAGATATCCACCTCTTCTTTTTTGCCTTCCCTTTCTTCAATTTCTACTTTACTCCAATTTATGTCTATTTCAGAAGACAAGTGAGTTTTATAAAACTTTAAAGAACTGTAAAATAATCACTAAATTATTTAAATCATTAAATTGCTAAAATCAGGGTTGTATAGCACTGCCTGCACCATTCTTTTCTTGTTATTAGTTCAAATGTTGATTTGAGTATAAATTGTATTTATACAAGATAGAAACAAAAGCCAACTATCCATCCAAAAATGTCATTTCTAAGATTACTTTTTGTGACTAGCTTTCGTATTAATGGTTAGCACATTGCCTATGTTATATTCAATTGGGAAATTCAAAAGCACCTTTATTTTTTAATTTCACAAAGTTGGCCAAAGCATCATTACATATTATATTAGTGAGGTTAAGTGCGAAAGTTCTTGCAGATTGTGGAGTAATGATGCATGTGATGTGAGTGGGTTTGACTTCATACTTTCAAACAAGCTTCCTTTACTTTTTGGTAGTGATACTTTTGTGCCACAAATTTTGGATTCCTGACGTGATTGTTGAGTAGAGAAGAGGATAAACAAGAGCCATTCTTTCCATTCATTCTTTTCTTCCCTTACTCATCATTTAGCTTTCCAGTCCAATAGCCATGGGCAGAGCCTAGCTAGCTACCACCAACCTTTTTGTTTAGTAAAATGGCACCAGCTATGTGCAACAGCAGGGAACAGAGGACATCACTACTAGAACCTTCTCCCCCGCTTCACTTTTACAGGTTAAACACATGCCTCTTTAAAACAGATTCTTCATCCCTGGACATACCCTTTCTTTTTACTTTTTATTATTTATTAATTTTCTACTCTAAATTTTAATACTCAATTACCTTAGTTAAAGTTTGGAAGTCTAAACTTTGTTAATAAAAAAAATTGAAGTTAGTAAATAATAATAATTTTATCTATTTTTTTACCATTATTCATGCACTGATCAGTGCATAATGTTCTAACCGGTATAATTAGAATTGATCAAAATAAGTCAGTGTAATCGATACGGATCAAAATTTACACCAAAGCAAAAAAAGAGAAGTGAGCATTTCAATTTATTATTGGAACAACACCAAAACCAGTGCAAAACCAGCTACATTAATTATACTACAATATACATCAGCACTCACGAGTTCCATGTATGGATATAGAATGATCTCATCAAATGCACTTTCATGGAAGTTACTGCCCCTCGTATATATCACAATTCACCAAGAGGAACAAGTCTATGATCGATGCGTGTATATGCAGCAAGATGAGCGTTTTCAGCGGTACGATCCGCATGTAAAGCTCCTTAATTGTATGAGTTAGACTTACTTAATGGGATGTCAACGGGGTGGAGTTGCATGCAGAGATTTCTGTATCTCTTATTCTCAAACTTGATTTAATTTAAAATCGAATCTCAGAACTTGGATTCTAAGAACTCTGCATAATTATTTTATGATCCCTAAGCCGGGTTTAAGGATAGTGGAGTAGCACATGGTAGAGGGGGTAAGAATATATGTAAGAAATCGTAGTAAAAAAAGAAGGAATTTAAATGGCATAGCAACTCCTTATGTGACTCAAGGCCATAAGCCAATCCAACTAACACTTACTTTTTAAGTTATTTATTTGGCGGATGATATAATTCTACATACCTAAATCACAGATGTACCAACTCTTCATAACCAGCAAACTTCTGAGGGTCCAAAAGGGAGCCACCTCCACCAACTTTAATTTTGCGTTTCAAAACTTTTTTTTTTCCATTAAGTGCACTTTTTAAAATTTAAATTTACCTTTTTATCGTTATAGAAAAAGGCTGATAAGTTTGTTTAAAACTTTTAAATTTTTATCATCTTCCTTAGAAGTTTTTGGAGAAAAATAAGTTGTGTAGTGCTAAAGGTCTCGATACCAAATGGGGATTATTATGCTAATAGTTAGTTATTATTTATTTAATTTGTTAGGCTAAAAAATATTAAGAGGGGTAATTTTAATACAGTTTTACCTTTGTCTGTCGCATGGCACGTCTCTGTCTGCTGAGTAGCAAGAACCTTTTAGGACTCTGTTTAGTAGATCTTGTTTTTTAGGGTTTCTTCTCCTTCTTTCTTTTGTTGTTTCTGTTTAGTTCTACTATTGGAGTCTTGTTTCGTTCGATTGGGGTAAACAAATGGAAAATAAGTTGGTTGATCTGCATATCAAGGAGAAGGAAGAGGCAGTTTTAAGGGTAGAGGAGATTGTAGGAGATCATAAACCGGTGTATGATCTGTGTTTAGTTGGCTGTTTCGTTACCGCTAGTGTTGTGCATTTTCCTGCAATGTGTAACACTCTTGCGAATCTATGGCACCCGTTGGGGGGCATTGAAATTTTAGATCTAAGGAAAAAGATTCTTTTTAGATTTTTTCATTGGGTTGATATTGAAAGGGTCATAAAGGGAGCACCTTGGACGTTCAATAACCACTTATTGGTTTTTCATTGTTTGGTAGGGATCGAGGAGCATCCGAGAGTGCCATTGATCTACTCGTTCTTTCAGGTTCAAGTTCACGGACTACCACTTAGTTTCTTTTCGGAAGCCATTGCGAACTAGTTGGGGGATTTCATTGGAATCTTTGAAGAGTATGATTATAAACAAGTTGACGGGTTTTTTACTCAGTTTATGCGAATCAGGGTAAAAGTGGATATTATATCTCCTTTGAAACGCAAGAAGAAAATCCAAGTTTCCACCTAGAACCATATTTATGTTTGATTCCAATACGAAAAACTCACCGTCTTTTGTTTTCTATGTAGGAAGCTAGGACACAATGATAGTTTTTGCCCAGTTAGGCTTCAGAGGGATGTGGATAAGTTGGATTTGGGATGGGATATTTCACTTCGGGTGTCGAGAAGGAAAGCTACCACAATGGAAAGCATTGGGTTGCGTAAAAGAAATATGAAAGGTTTACAGGGTGGCTCCTCCCATGATTGGAGAGATAACAGAAACATTAACAATCGTCCATTTGTGAATGCCTTGGGAAAAGTAAATCCCATGCTGGGAGTAAATTTAGAAGGAGATGGTGCGGGGTTTTAGATGGATCAACTGGATTATTCTTTGGCTACAGGACGTGATCCAATGATTCATGATCTAGAGAAGAGTCTCATTAGGGATTTTGAGGGTAAAAAGAGACAAAGAGTTGGGGGTTACTCTGAAGGGGTTTATGAGAGCTCGAATTTTACAGGGAAATGTGATGAATGACTGATGGCTTATGAAAATGAATTATCGGTGACTACCAAGGGGTAGGTCAACCGGCAACAATAAAAATCATGTATTGGAATGTCTGTGAGTTGGGGAGTTCACGGACTACGAGAAGGCTTAAGCATTTATTGAGACTTTATAATCCCCAAGTAATTTTTTTTATAGAGACTAAGTTAGATTCAAAAAGTATGGAATTAGTATGAAGGAAAGATGGTTTGTGCATGATATTGAGGTGGCGGCGAAAGGTACTAGGGGATAACTTTGTTTAGGTTGGAAAGCTGAAGTTAATATAATTCTAAGAAGCTATTCAAGGAACCATATAGATGTGGAGATTAGATGAGATGTTGTGGAGGATGACAAGGTTCCATTGGTGCCCAGATGTTCGATCTCGATCGAAATCGTGGGATCTTCTTCGAAAGTTGGGTCGGGATAGCACGTTACTTTAGTTAGTTTGTGGGGATTTTAATAAAATTTTTTATTCTTTTGAGAAGAAATAGGATGTTATTCGAGAAGAAGGTCAAATAGAATATTTTCAAAATGTGCTACACAAATATTAATTGGACGATATGGGATATGAAGGGTCATGGTTCACTTAGAAAATAGGGAAATTTGTGGAGAATAATATTAGAGAGCAACTGGATAGAGGGGTCACAAATGATGCTTGGAGAGAGTTGTTCCCTCCATTTTCGTTGAAACACCTTCCCCATTCGTTCTTCAATCATTGCCCATTATTGATAGACATGGTGTGAAGAATGGAAAGATACAAAGTAGACAGATTTTATTTTGAGAACTGTTGGATTTTTGAAGGCTCTTGTGAAGGGAGATTAGTCGCCTTTGGAAGGTAAGTGGTAGTAGTGTTCCACATAGATTGGCATTGCTATGCAAAGGCCTTAGCAAGTAGGTAGTTAAATTAAAATTAAAAAGAGGTAGATAAATGAGGGCGTTGCATAATCACTTCGTAGAACTAAACGAAGAGGATAGAGAGGAAGGTAATCTGTCTAATTTTTTGGGGAAAAAAGTGGAATTGAACTTGGAAATGGAGAAGGAAGCATCATATTAGGAACAGAGAGGTCGAGCGAATTGGCTAAGATAGAGGGACAGGAATACTGGGTTTTCCCATTGTTTTGCCTCACAAAGGAGGAGAATGAATATTATAATAGGTTTCTAGGGGAGGATGGGCAAAATGTATCGAGCAAAGAAGACTTAATAATTGTTACTAATAATTATTTTACAAAATTATTCACCTCGCGAGGAGAAGGTAACACGGATCATATTTTAAGGGGTGGATGTGTGTATCATTGAAGAGATGAATAAGTGTTTAGATGCATCATATGAGAAGGAAGAAATACTTATTGCGTTGAGATCTATGGCTCCTATGAAAGCCTCTGGACCGGATGGGTTACCAGTATTGTTTTATCAATATTTTTGGCATATTGTGGGGAACGATGCGAGTTATTATTGTTTGGAGGTTTTGAATAAAGGTAAATCACTTTCTAAAATAAATAAAACAAATATTGTCCTTATTCCAAAGACAAGTAGTCTGACGTGTACGCAAAATTTTTGCCTCATAAGTCCTTATTCTATTCTTTATAAGATTATTTCAAAAACAGTGGTGAACAGATTTCAAAAAGTGCTAAATGTGTGTGTGGATGAAGCGCAGAGTGCTTTTGTCCCTGGCAGATTGATAATGGACAATATTTTTCTTACTTATGAAATCCTTAATGTTTATAAACATAAAAGATTGGGTAATAAAGGAAATTTCGCTCTCAAGTTAGATATGAGCAAAACCTATAATCAAGTTGAGTGGATTTTTCTAGAAAAAATGATGTTGAAAATGGGTTTTTCGAGGCGATAGGTGGGATTTATAACTCACTGTGTTAGTACGGTGTCTTATTCAATTATTCTGAATCGGGTTCTTGGTAAAGAGTTTTTTCTTGGAAAGGGTCTTAGACAATGGGACCCTTTCAACCCTTACTTATTTTTGATCGTAGTGAATGTCTATCCTCCCTCATGCAGACGACGATCCGAAAAGGAGTGGTATGTGGTGCAAAACTGAGTAGAAGGGGCTCGTAAATCTCACACTTACTGTTTGTAGATAATTGTATCCTCTTTGGCGATGCTACAGTAAATGGGGCTTTAATTTTGAAATAGATTTTGGTGGAATATGAGAATGCATCGAGGAAATGTGTAAACTTTGATAAATTGATTGTTTATTTAAGTTTGAATGTTGGTGAGAATGTTAAGGAAGATGTTATGGGCTTCCTGGGTCTTCGATCCTCTACTAATCCAGAAAGATATTTGGCTTATCGAACATGGTGGATCAAGATGGACCTTCCAAGTTCTGGAAGACCGTATGAAAAGCCGTATCAGGAATTGGTGCATTCGACCATTGTCCTAGGAGGTTAAAGTGATATTTATTAAAAGTGTCTTATAAGCCATTCCTACTTTTACTATGTCATGTTTTTTGTTGCCATCGTTGTTTTGTTTAGAGTTCATCCAACCAGACACACCACATAGGACCTCAAAAGGCCTATCCAAATCTACATACCATGTTTGTGGACTAAGCCACTCAAATAAAAGTACGCAGCAAAGCTGACATAGATACAGTACAGTGCATTGCGGCAAACTGTTGTATAGATATATTGCAGTTAAACCGCTAGATTATATCAGAATCATTCTTCTTTCCCTTCACAACCAAACCCCAAATCATGATGCAAATACAACAATGCACACTAAACACGAATGGTCACATAGATACAGAAGGTCGTAAACAGTCAGGCAAATACAAAATTCTGTGCAATTACAAAAATACACACTCTTTGGAATCAGACACACAGAATCAGAGTACAGAATCAGAATGCTCTTACACACATAAACTCAATGTCAAATATCTTTACAGTTATTGTACACGATTTCACTTCGCAGAACACATTACAAATACGAACTATAAAACCAAAAGTTTAGCACCACGCTTAAAGTAAATCACACGACCCTAAGCCGTATCAGAGTCCTTAGTACTTATACAGAGGCCTCAACAACCGTTGGATCGCATAAGAAACAAAACAGATAAGTTACTCTATAGAACAGATAAGTTACTCTATAGAACAAAAGTTTATGAAATAGAGCCACACGACCGTTTGCTCCGGTCGTATGGAAGTGCCTAGGCCGTGTGGGGGTCAACACATCTAGGTGGAAAGGTATACGCCTCGTGTGAAAGGAGGCACACGACCGTATGGCTAAGGCACACGTCCGTGTGACCTAGGGACATGGTCGTGCGATCCAGCCGTGTAACTCTATGTTCGTTTGTGCTAAAATAGGGTACAAGGTAGACACGGCCGTGTGAGGGTCTCACACACTCGTGTGCCCACCAGACATGGTCGTGTGTCCAAAACACATGTCCGTGTGGGATCTTTAAATCCCCAAATTGGCTACACGGTCATGTAGCACCAAACCATCCAAACCCTAATTCCCAAATACACACGCCGGTGTGCCTATGGGACACGGCCATGTGGAAGTCGACTAAAATCCCCAAATTAGCCACACAACCGTGTAGCCAGGCCATGTGACACTAGAATTTACCCAAAAACCCTAAAATTTCAAATGTACACCGCCGTGTGAACCGCCTGTGTGGCCACCCGTGTGGTCACGAAACCCTACCGAAATTGGCTGTAAATCGTGCTTTTCTTTCCCGAAATGTATTCCCAACCTTAGTAGATCTAAATCCCACCCCGAAATTGTGTAAAAACGATTCCTATCCGCTTTAATATTAAAAGCTACGGTTTAATTCCCGTAGTATTCAAGACATAACTAAACTCCATGGAATCCAATATCAAAGCTAAACAATTCAGAAACACACCCACAATAGCCGAATTTCACATATCCATTTTAAAAATTCAATAATGTAAAAGAAAAGTTTGAAACCCACACCTTAGTTCGTGATCGTACACCTAGACACCGACTTAACAATAAGGAACTGACTTAACAATAAGGAAACCACAGCTTTCCAAAAATCATAAACAAAACTGTTCTTTTATTTTGTCAAAAGGCGCAAGAAATCCAAAAATAAAAGAAGGAGAAAGAAAAACGATGGTGAGGGAAAGGAAGAACGTGAAAAAAATAGTAAGGGAAAAAATAAAAAAATTAAAAAATTAAAAAATTAAAAATTTTAACACAACAAAGCTAAATATAACATAATTCCCTCATAACACACTTGATGACTTAAACTTGGGACCCCAGGCTAAACTAACACACAACCAACCACTAGACCAGCAGGTCTATTCTGTCACTAAAACGCAAAAACACACAAAATTGGTCTAGCTACGCATAAACCTTAAATGCAAACCCCAAAAACTTTTAACCCCAAAATCTGAGGTGTTACGACTTACCTTTCTTTAAAAAAATTTCGTCCCCGAAATTTTCCATTAACAGAACAGTCACTTAACCCTGAGTCTACCACTACGCTCTCGTTGCGCACTCTAACCCGACCAGTACCATACCAAAATTAAGACGTTAAACACATAATTAGAACACTTAGCCACTGAAGTAGTTACATATTTGTTCATCATACACACACAAACGTTATCCAACGAACAGTCGAACGAATCATTCGCAGCAACAACACACAATGACAAAATAACCTACACCTATACTTGTCTTAATGTCGTCGAAGACACTCCGAATCCAATGTTCTCTGGACCCGCATAAAAAATACGCTCCCACCCTTTTCCAATAATTACCTGAATGACGCTTCTTACAGTACTCACAAAACGGAACGTTCACACCACTACCAGTACCCTCCGCAATACCTTTATTGCCACTCAAATGTGTTCTCTTACGCTTCACAGACTGAGGCTCCAACCTCCGAGGACTGCGATTTCTCTTCTTCCCACAATCTACACACTTAGTTTACACTAACTCTCTATGTCTGTCTAACCTAGCCTTGAGCACTTGCTCTAGCACCTCTCTCACTATCCGAGTCAATGCCTCAGTATCGAGGTCCAGGTTCTCACTGCCTGAAGTTGGCCGAATCGCATTGACTTCAGACTCTTGAATAGGCACACATCTCAATGAAGTAAACGACTCCTCGAGAGGCTCACCTGATTGATCATCGCGATCTCGCTTGTCACCTGAATCCATATTGGTTTTATAACTAATCTTTACAATATCTGATTTCCAGAAAACGAACACAGAATAAATACAGAAGTCTACATTTTCTAATCTTACAATTTCAAAATTTCCACCCGGACCAGCACCGGAGTTTCAGACATTTTATTTTTGTAAAACATTTCCAAAACACAAATCATTTCAAATTACTGTGGTATAGTTTCTCAAAATTTTTTCTAAAACGAACACACACACACACACACACACAGAGTTAAGTAAAAACATAGGCCGAGTTTTTACAAACCTAGCTTTAATACCACTAAATGTAACACCTCAATACCTAGGCAAGTAGTTTAGACTGAATTTCGGAGATCACATTGATCACCGAAGTGATCATGGGAAATTTTAGTTTAATAAACCGAAAAATATTACCGTATTTTAGTTCTGTAAAAATTCTCAGATATAAAATCTTGGTATTACAAAAACCTAAATCTAAATAACGCTTATATGTATTTAATACAACAGTTCATATCACAGTTTTTAAAATAGTACTTAGACAAATTATTTAAAATGCATAACTCCGAGACCTTCGGAGTGCTGAGTCTAGCATCAGAATTTGAAAATGTACCTGAAAGGGGAAACACTAAAAGGGTGAGCTACACGAGCTCAGTGTAAGTTCGAGACAATACTAACAACAAAATTACAGACCAGAATTCTAGATAGTAGTACAACGGTGAAACGTACTTATAGAGATATACAGAACCAGAAGGTATACATGAAGCTAATGTCCTAAACGAACGTACTCAAGCAAAGCACTTATCATCACACACAGTGTTACAAAATGTTATTACACGCAAGAACAATCACAAGTAATAAGTCAAACAGACAGAATGCAGACAAACAAACTTACACCCAATCACTTAATCAGATGCTTATGAATGCAGTCAAGTAGTGAAAACCCACCCATCCAGCCAAAACACATCTCTGTCCCCTGATCACACCCCAACAGAGTTGTTTAAGCTCATCCAACCAGATAAACTACATAGAACCTCAAAAGGCCTATCCAACTCAATACACCATGTATGTGGACTAAGCCACTTAAATAAAAGTATACAACAAAGCTGACGAAGATGCATTATGGTGCATTGCGGTAAACTACTATACAAATATGTTATAGTTAAACTGCTAGATTATATCAGAATCTGTCTTCCTTCATTTCACAACTTAAACCCAAATCATGATGTAAATGCAACAATATACACCAAACACAAACAGTCACATAGACATAGAAGGTCGTAAACAGTTAGACAAATACAATATTCTGTGTGATTACAAAAATATACACTCTTTGGAATCAGAGACACAAAATCAAAGTACAGATTTAGAATGCTCTTACACACACAAACTTAATATCAAATTTCTTCACAGTTATCGAACACGGTTTCACTTTTGCAGAGCACATTACAAACACGAACTATAAAATTAAAAGTTTAGCACCACGCTTACTATTAATCACACGACCTTAAGCCGTATTAGAGTCCTTAGTATTTATATAGAAGCCCCAACAACCGTTGGATGGCACAAGAAATAGAACGGATAAGTTACGCTATAGAACAAAAGTTTACAAAACAGGGCCACAAGGCCGTGTACTCCGGCAGTATGGAAGTGCCTAGGTCATGTAGGGGTCAACACGCCCAGGTGGAGAGGCACACACCCGTGTGAAAGGAGGCACATGGCCGTGTGGCTAAGGCACACGTCTGTGTGACCTAGGGACATGACCGTGCGATCCGGCCGTGTAACTCTCTGTCCGTTTGTGCTAAAATAAGGTATAGAACAAACACGACCGTATGAGGGTCTCACACGTCTGTGTGCCCACCAGACATGACCATGTGTTTAAAATACACACCTGTGTGGAATCCCTAAATCTTTAAATTGGCCACACAATTGTGTGGCCAGGCCGTGTGGCACCAAACCATCCAAACCCTAATCCCCAAATGTGCATGCTCGTATAGAAGTTGACTAAAATCCCCAAATCAGCCACACAAACGTGTGGCACCAGAATTTTCCCGAAAACCCTAAATCCCAAATGTACACGGCCGTGTGAACCGCCCGTGTAGTCACGAGACAACACGAAATTGGCTGCAAATTGTGCCTTTCTTTCTTAAACGCATTCCCAACATCAGTAGATCAAAAACCCACCCCAAAATTGTTTAAAAATGATTCATATCTGCTTTAATACCAAAAACCTACGATTTAATTCCTATAGTATTCAAGACATAACTAAACTCTATGGAATCCAATATCAAAACGAAACAATTCAGAAACGCACCCACAATTACCGTATTTCACATATCGATTTCAGAATTTCGATAATGTAAAAGAAAAGTTTGAAACCCATACCTTAGTTCGTGATTGTACACCCAGACATCGACTTGACGACAAGATAATCACAGCTTTTTGAAAATCATAAGCAAAACCATTCTTTTTTTTGTCAAAAGGCGCAAGAAATCCAAAAATGAAAGGAGAAAGAAAAATGATGGTGAGGGAAAGGAGAGAACGTGAAAAAAATAATGAGGGAAAAAAAACAAAACAAAATAAAAATAAATAAATAAATATTAAAATTTTCAACACAACAAAGCTAAATAAAAAAATTCCCTCATAACACACCTGATGTAACACCCCAAATCCGGTCTAAACGTTATGACCGAATCTGGCGATGTCACATTGTAACACCCCTTACCCATATTCGATGCCGGAATAGGGTACAAGACATTAGCAGAACACATACACTTATAAACATGTTAAACCGAGTTATAAAATTTCATTCAAATTTAAACTCTTCAAATTTTTAACATGCTTTTATAAATCTTCACGTTGTAACTTCAAAATATTATATTTGTAACAAATAGGGCTTCTGAGACCCAATACATACTCATGCAATTCAATACTTCATTTCCATTTCATTTAATTCACAATTCTCATGTTCATGATTCAATTCAATTTCTCAATCTAATATACATTTCAAAACCACAATTATTCATTTAATTCAAATAATATCATTTCCAATTTCCATTTAATTCACGTACAATTCAATTTCATTAAGTTCAATACTAATACATATTTATCGTTTACTTAACATTCTTTTTTTGCATCATTTTACACTTCAAGCATGAACCTAGTATTTCCTTTCCTTTCCACTCCCGTTTCCTATGCATATCACACAAGATATAAACATTACACTCAACCATAGTCGCAAGCTAGTATTTTTGAAGACTAACCACATGATAAACCATTTTAATAAAGATTACAAACTTTAAACCTTACCACCCTTTCATGATCACAAGCATATTTCCATCTATATATTTACCATCTCAATGCATAATTTTATAAATTTAATGTGGCGTAATCCAGCCACAACTTGGCCAAAGCCTAAGCATACACACCAAACATGCTAGCCAAATAAACATATAGTATAAGCATTATAAGCATGGATAAGCACCACATTTATTTATGTATCAAACTTATCAACATGAGTTAATTCATAAACCATTTTTGACATTGCTACATACCAAATCATATACCAAGTATACCACATACACATACTATGAAACTTTATTTTCTCACATGAACTTTAACTATAACTAATAATGCACAATTATAAACATCATTTCTTTTCAGTTATTTATCGATTATAATCGAGTATATAGCCAATTATACACAAATCATTCATATGTTCTTCAAATTTTCCTCCTCCTCCTCTCCATTCCACATCCTTAATGTGTATAACACACTTAAACAACATTAACTACAATTTCACTATTCACTCACATGTATATTCAAAGTTGTCTATTCAAAACAGAGTCACTAAATTATTTTTACCTAGAGCTACAGAACTCCAAATTAAGATCCGTAAATTTTCCCCAAGACTCGATTCACATATCCTCCTACCATAAAATTTTCAAAATTTTTGGTTTAGCCAAATAATACAGTTTATTCTTTAAAGTTTCCCATATTTCACTGCTTGACAGTTTTGACCTCTCTTCACTAAAAATTAATTATCTCATTGTACAGAATTTGGATATTGTTTTTGTTTATTTCTCTTGAAAATAGATTCAGTGGGGATTCTAAAAATATAAACTTTATCCCATAATTATTTTTGTATAATTTTTGACAGTTCTCCAAAGTCAGAACAGGGGATTTCGAACTCATTCTGACTCTGTCTAACTAAAATTCAAATATCTCAAAATATATAACTCTTTTGCTTGCTCTGTTTCTTTTATGTGAAAATAAAATCATTCAGATTCAATTTCATATATTATTCAGCCTCTAATTCAATATCCACCATTTTTGGTGATTTTTCAAAGTCACACAACTGTTGCTGTCTAAACTGTTTTATTGCTAAATGTACTATTTCATAGTTTCACTTTTTCACTTTCAATGACAATTCAATTCAAAATTCACTTTTTCATTTCTAAGTTGATATTCAATTCAATTCCACACCTATATTCATTATTCAATTACACTTATTCAATTTCCCGATGAACACTTCGGAATAATAACAGATTCTCGGTGGATTCAGCACATAGCAACCACCTTATTAATCAATAATGTCCGGTGGAATCAGCACATAGCAACCACCTTACTAATTAATGATGTTCGGTTCACATAGTAGCCTACACATAGTACTATACATGTGACCATTACCATCCGATACACGTAGTAGCTTGCACATAGTACTACACACGTGATCGAAACTATCCGGTACGCATAGTAGCCTGCACATAGTACTACACATGTGACCTATCATTCCGGTACACGTAGTAGCCTGCACATAGTACTACACACGTGACCATCACTTTCACTTTTACATAGTGGCATACATACAATCCATGCCACAAATGTGATCATTTCTGTCACTTCATTCGTATCCCTTTTTATTCCAAAGGTTCATTCGAGAATTTTTCACTTTTTCTCACTTTTCTTTTTATCGATCAATTTCAATTTCTCGTCTTTCTTGATTTATAACAATACATTTAACTTATATAAAATTCACACTATTCATTCCAGTCCAAAAATCATACTTTGGAAAAATTACATTTTTGCCCCTAAAGTTTCACAATATTACAATTTTACCCCTAGGCTCGTAAAATAATTTTTGTTCAATTTCCTTGCATTTTAGGCCTAGCTGAACCATTTTCACAACTATAGCAATCAACAATACTCACTTATTCACACTTGTGACATATTTTATAACTTTTACAAATTAATCCTTTTAGGCATTTTCATCGAAAATTACTTAGTACAAATCGTTTATCACACTCCAAACATTCATATTCTTCCATAAAACATCAAAATACATGCATATCATTCATGGGTAAATTTTTAAACACAAACCCTAGTTCAAAATAATGGTAAAAATAGGTAAATCTTGTTACGAGGATTTCAAAAACGTAAAAATATTAAAAACGGGGATAGAACGGACTTACAATCGAGCTTGGAAGCTTGAAAAACCCTAGCCATGGTTTCTCCACGCAATTTTCAGCCTAGGGTTGAAGATGGACAAAAATTGGCTTTTAATTTTGTTTTTAATTCATTTTAATAACTAAATTACTAAAATACCCTTAATGAAAGACTTTGGAAACATGCCTAACCATACCCATTTTTGTCCACCAACTTAACCAATGGTCTAATTACCATATAAAGACCTCAAATTTAAAATTTCATAACAATTAGACACCTCTAACATATAGAACTCAACCTTTGCACTTTTTACAATTTAGTTCTTTTGACTAAATTGAGTGCCCAAACGTCAAAATTTTCGAACGAAATTTTCACGAAATCATTTTGTAAAATTGTAGACCATAAAAATATAATCAAAATATTTTTTTCTCGTCAAATTTGTGGTCCCAAAACTACTATTCTGACTAGCCCCAAATTCGGGCTGTTACACTTGAGGACTCGAACCCGGGACCCTAGGCTAAACTAACACACAACCAACCACTCGACTAGTAGGTTCATTCTGTCACTAAGACACAGAAACATACATAATTGGTCGAGCTACGCATAGACCCTAGATACAAACCCTAAAAACTTTTAACCCCAGAATCCAGGGTGTTAAAAAGGGTGGTTTTTGTTAAAATACCCTAATTCACTTCTAGCGTGATTGCTAAAAAGAAAATACTATACAAATTATGATTTTATGAGTGCAAATTTAGGTCCTTACCCTTCACATACTTGGAAAAGTATCTGTGCGGCAAGGGGTCTGTTGAAATCGGGTGTGAGTTGATGTGTGGGCTTTGGGGAAGGCATCAGAATTTGTGATGACGCATGGGTTCCGAAGTTGCCTACAAGATATATTCAATCAGGGGAGAAAAGATAATTAGTTAGGCTGGTATCAAAATTGATAAATCATGATGAAAGAAGATGAGATGAGGTAAAGCTTACACTGTACTTGGATGAGGACATTGCGGAGAAAGTGCGTTACATTCCCCTTGCTGATCATTCGTGAAAAGATATGATGGTGTGGGGCGAGGAGCCATCGGACGTGTTTATAGTAAAAATTGGTTACAAAATTTTAATGCATGGTAATAGGGAGGCTACGGGGGATAGACATTACATGGCTTTTTACAAAAAACTCTGGTAGATAAATTTACCAAAGAAAACCAGAATTACAGCTTGGAAAAATTTTTAAAATTACGTTCCTAACTATTACAATTTGCATAACAGAAGATTGAGAAACTCTACCTTGTACCCGAAATGTGCAAGAAAAAGGGAAATGCTGGAGCATATCTTCAAGGATTGCCCATCTATTACAGAAATATGGAAAAAATTACAAATTGCATGGCCTGATGATATTGTTTATACTTCGCTACAAGACTGGTTAAACTATATCTTTTCTTCACTTCCTAATCCTATCTGCAGGATTGTGACTTGCGTTATATGGTTCATTTGGTCAGCAAGAAATAAACTAACCCATGAGAAAAAGGTTATTTTGCCACAGGATATTATCTACAAAGTGAATCCTACATTATAGAAGTGGATGAACCGTAGAGGAAATTACCTACAAAACGAGTGGGTAGTGAGTGATGGAGGCCTTCTGAATTTCATTTCCATAAGCTTAACTTTGGCGCAACGTTTGATGGGAGCGAAAAGCGTTCCTGCACTAAAATAGTTGTAAAAAATTAGGAGGGTAGAGTGGTGGCTTCCAATACAATAATAAACAACAACACACCTTCTAATTTCGTTATGGAGGCTATTGCTTGTATACCTTCTAATTTCGCTACGGAGGCTATTGCTTGACTACTGGCAGTGAATCTTGGTAGAGATCTAGGATTTCAAGAGGTATTGATCGAGGGAGAAGCTCTATCTGTGATAAAGAAAATGCAAGCCTATGACAAAGATGGTTCACTTATTGGGGCTTATATATATGACGGTAAACATAAAGTAGTAGGTTTTATCAAATTTGATTTTTTTCCATATTCAGAGAGATGCAAATGGAGTAGTAGATATTCTAGCAAAGGGAGGCTTAAAGTTGGGATAAAGTACTTATCTGGTGGGTCTGATGCCTTTCTTTGCGAAAGATACGACTGAGAATGACCTTTGTAGGCATTGCTTGAGGGATACAAAGGATCACAACGATGTTACTCTTTTATCGTCTTGATTGTCAGGCTTGCATAGTTTCTTTGGAGACGTGACTAGATTGGAAATGTGTGAATGAATCATTTTGATTTTGTTGTTTTCAAATAGAAAGCGCGTTATTTTTCTCCATTGGGCTGTTGGTTTTCCATGGATAGGGAAAATATCTGGCTTTGGAAATGATGATCATTTAATGCTCTGTTGAGTTGTTTGCCAGATTAAGGATTGGGTTATTTGTTTTTTTTTTGTCCTTTCTCTTTTTCTGTTGGGCTATTTTGTATTCTCCTGTTATTGGTTTCTTTTTTGTTTTTCTTTTGGGCTCTTTTTCAAAGATGTTTTAATGGGTTGTTTCAGCCCATATTTCTTTTATCAATAATAACCCAATTTCCCTTAAAAAAACTAAAAGGGGTAGATTGGTATTTACAAACATCTATAATTTTTTTTTAAAATAACATAGAGCAAGGACAAAAGCTTGCACAAATGGTTTATAGTAGTTCGACCCCAACTTCTAACTCTGCTATTTTAGATGATTTCAACCATTAAGGATTTCTCAATTTACTTTATTGAATTGAAACCTTTTGAGGACAAGATATAACCTTTATAATTTATCTGTTCAAAGGCTAAGATAGAACTATCCCTCTAGTTTTTATGGCTCAACTAGTAACCTTCTAATTAATTAAAACTGTACAAAGATAAAGTAAACAAATATAACCTTTAGAAAGGTATGTGTTTACAAAGCTTGGCTCACTTAAACAAGTAAAATGAGAGTAAGGAAAGAATTTACAATAAGTGCGAAGATTATGTATAAAAGAAAAGTGAGAAATAAAGAATCTGAAGCTTTTTTCTTGACTTTGATGCTTGGATATGTTTCTCTTTTGTTTTGAAGTGTTCTTAAGGTCTATTTATACCTAAGAATAAGTTTTTGACCATTCATAACTATTGGGGGATGACAAATGACCATTGGAAGCATTAAATTAGCAAGTTTTTAAAGCCCTACACGTTAGGGGATTGATCCCCCAGTTCAAATACAATAGTTGTTAGATTGTAGGGATCGATTCAAGGGGGATCTATTCCCAGTTTTTAGCTATTGACTTAGTGGGGATCAATCCCTTCAGGGGAGGGATTGATCCCTCTGTACCAAAGTGCTTAAAATGAGTCGGGATTAGTTTAAAACATGTTCGAAGGCATTTGCTTTAACTCAAGAACATAATATATGGGTAAAATCAATTTAAACAAGTGTTCTTGAATTTGTTTTGGACTTGAAAACATTTTCTATGATATTTCTTTTATTTCCACAAAATGAATTAGGAGATATAATATATAAAATTTATCTTAAATATTATTTTATCAAAAGCTTAAGACATTAAAGTTAAGATAATTTTACCATACGAAAACTCAAATCTCAAACCTTAAGCTCTAAATTAAAAATCCTAAACTCAAATCCTCAAACACTAGCCCTTTGAAACCTGACCCCCAAAACTCAAAGCCCTTAAATCTTAAATCCGAACCCTTAAACCCCAACCTCTTGAAACTCGAATATCATAAATAAAATACTTGAACCTAAAAACCCGAACCTAAAACTTGAAACCTTAAGTTTTAAAGTATAAATCCTAACTTTAAATCTTAAAAAAATAAAGGGTAAACTACACCCAAGATCACTAAACTATTAGTAAATTTACGCTGTGATCACTCAAATTCAAAAAACTACAAAATGGTTATTGAACTATTTTAAAATTTCATTTAAGTCGCTAAATCATTCAAAAGTTTTTATATAAGTCAATGAGTTGTTGAATTTTTATTTTTATTTTTTAAAAAATTGTGGCTAATGAGCCCTAAACGACAATTCAACGATCGGTACGATGGATCGATATGCATGGATGAGTGGAATAGCATATCTTAGATCTAAGTCAATTTGACAATCAGTGTCGGAGAATGTAGAAAAAAGTTGTTTGGGTTTTGGTTGGCAGATTTGTGACATTTAAAATTGCTTTATGAAAAAAAAAATCTGAACTATAGAAGAAAATGGGAAATAGAATTTTCGATTGGTTAGACAATGCAAATAGAAAAAGTCATATATCAACGATTTTAATAGACCAACTATTTAAATGAAAACTTTTGAATAATTTAGTGACCATTTTGTTACTTTTAAAAGTTGAGTGACATAACGTAAACTTAATAATAGTTTAGTGACCCTGGATGCAATTTATCAAAAAAATAATTAAAAAGAAATAATGGTTAAGATTTTAATTAAAAGATTAGATGTTAGCTACATATTTTGCATACCAAATTTAGAAAAATAAATTCACAAAATTTCATTTTTGGATAATTGGGCGTGGATGAAACAAATAACAAATTTCCGCACCTTGTAGCTAATCTCATTTACAACTTTGTAACATATTAAAAACCAAATTTGTGAGAAAAAATTAACAATAGGATGATACTACCTTTTCTTCTTAAACAGATCTACAAAGATTTCGTTTAACAGTGCTTTCTGCTATTTTCCTATTCTTTTATTGTCAAGTAGAAACCTTAATGGAAAGTCTTTTTTCTTTTTGGTATAACCATGAGTGTGTAGGTAACATTATGCACAAGCAATCATTTAGAGATGTAAAATAGCATTTTAACCCATCAATGGTGATGCATACTGAAAGCAGAAACTTAAATTGAGACGCAAATGAGACAGAGACGAGTCACTGAATCTCAGCTGCAAATTGGGGCAGGATTACAATCATGTACTTATTAAAGGTACTTTATTTTTTGAAAGAAAAAGGTACTTTAATTTATTCAATTAGCAAGGGGTTATTAGTTTCTAGGAGTATCATGCCAAATCTAAAAGACAAGCATCAAAGACTATCTTGCAAATATGCCGACGTAAACACAAGCATTGCGCAGATAGAAAGACCTAATAAAGTACATGCATGAATCAGTTTCTATAATTATTAGTTAAAAATTTTGATGAAAAAAGTTTTGTTAATTTTTTTTTTAAATTGTGCTTATTGATGTACAATAAAATTACTACTTGAATAGAATTTTAAGTATCTTAATTATCACTGAATTAATATTAGAATTACATATCAATTAAAATTTAAGTTAGTTTTATAAATAGAGGCATATTCAATCAAGTAGCATCTAAGATAAATTACCGATTTAAAAATGAAGATTTTTAGAATTATAAAAAAAAAAGAATGAAGAATCAAAGCCATAGTTTCTTGAAGAAGTAATATTGAATCATATTAAGAAAACAATGGCATCGAAGAGTGATTAACGGTTATATTAATTGATGATGAGGTAATATAATATTATGATATTATTTTTTAAAAAAATTCTATAAGTTTATACTATGTGAAGGAAGCGCTTTTAAAATCATTTTTTTTATCTATCTATTATTTGTTTGGTGCATGTGAAAAACGTTTTAGTGTTTGTTTTGAAAAGAAAGTCAAATTTTAACAATTGTTTTTTAATCACTATTATTAAATATGTTTATTAATTTAGTTTAAATATCTTTCCTATTTATCATGAATTATTATTATAATTGCTACATGTTGTTTAAACTATTTTTTAAATATTTTTTCAAATTAACATTATAGCTTACTTTTTTTATATGGTTTCAAATTTGTATATCATTTAAAAACTAAGAGAAATTAACAATAATTAAATATATTTTTATTTAAAACTAATTAAAAATTAAACGCGTAAACTTATATACAACTCATATAATATTAAAAACTAGTATATATAAAAATACAAGTTTGAAGAAACTTTTGAACTAATGATAACACCATTTATTTTCTATGATATTACTAAATTCACTTTTAAAAATAATTATAATATTTAATTTATAATTATTAGTTAAAAAATTAAATAAAATAAAAGTTATGATAATTGTATATTTAAAAATAATTATAATTTAATAAAATTTGTGATGATTACACATTTAAAAATAATTAGAATTTAAATTTAAATTATTAGTTAATTTTTTTAAATTTTAAAATAGAGTTACTATTTGAATAGAATTCTAAGTATAAAATATAGGAAAAAGTTGTGATAATTATATTATATTTACAATTATTAGTTTAAAAACTCTTCATGTTAACAAAAGTTCTGTTGTAACACCCTCGACTCAGTCTAGGAGTTTCGACTAAGTTGAAGGCATTACATTTGATCACCAAAGTGATCCTATAAAGCCATTCTTTTTACTTGAGTCGATTTGTTTAAAAATTGCTCTTTTGTTTTAGGAAAAGTAATTCAATTACAATAATATTAATGTGAGGATTTGAAAAACAGTTAAGGTTTTGAGGAAAAGATTTATTTAAAACTTTTAAGTATTTTTTAAAGTAGTGGAAAACAAAAGATAGTTTTCTAAACTGAATGCCATGCAAATATTAGAGTAATATTTAAATATCATGCATAAAATAAATAAGCTAACAAATTCCAAACCTAAGATTACAAACGGTTAAATTTTTTTAAATAAAACTTAATAGTAGAACTTAATAATAATAAAAACGACTTGCTAATCGAGGGTCCTCCGATGCCATTCCAAGTCCTAGTTCTCTGCGCTGCCTGAGAAGTAAGGAAAATGGGGAATAAGCTTACAACGACTCAGTGTGAGACTAACCTTAAACCATCATATATAATTTACTCAAATAGTAAAGCACACAATTTATAGCATAATAGCAAAGGAAGCATACTATAAAGAACATATAGTAAGTCATTGCATAGACAAAATATATTCACGATGCAAATGCAAATTTATGTTTTAATTTAATGTTTTAATTTCACACCCGTCCATCCGAACTGCCCTCAAACATTACTCGACACACCATCCCACGTAACAAAAATTGACCATCTCGGATTTGATTTTCGGTGACGGTGGTCGTTCACTGGTCATCTGTGACGATGACTTTTACTACCACCTTGGTTTGGTTTGGTTTGGTTTTGATGGTGCTTTAAACGACCATCCCGTCCTATCTGGTTTAGATGACTTTTCACTGCAATAAACTATCATCTCAGTCGACCCGATTTGGTGGCTTTTTAGCCTACTATCTTGACTTATCCGTTTTGGATGACATTGCCGCCTACTTCATGCAGTACTGACTTTCGGTGTGGACTTAAATTACCACTGTCTCCCACAGAACTCCTTCGTCCTCTATTCTCAATTTCATGTAATTATGCACATAAACTTAACATATTTATGCTATTTATCATCAATTGATGCAACATTCAATATCTCATGCTTTAGCATTAAAAGATATATGTTCATGTATTCATTGATCTCATACGTCTACACATATATTTTGTGTGCGAAAGAAAAATAATATCACATGTAAAGTGGTTCACATATATCATATATAGGGTTTGCACATAACATATATATAGAAGTCACATGTAACATATATAGGGTTCGCATATTTAGTCTAGGGTTCGCATGAAAGAAATTAGTTACTTCTAATTCAACAATTAATTATACATAATGACTTAAGTTTAGATCTCACACTTGATTTGAAGACTTAAAAACCTTAGCTTTGGAGAGATTGATGATCTACTCGAGAAAAGAGGGATGAATTCCTTGATTGAAAATAGTTTTAACAATGGAAAAGAAAGAACTCAAGAATTTGAAAGAATTTTGCAATAGGAGTTTTGAAGGAAAAATACAAAATAAATAGAAGGAAGGAGGATAAATTCTATTAGGATTTGAAAAGGAGTAATTTGAAATTCAAATTAGGATAAGAAGATAAAAAGATATGAAATTTTAATTCTATTTAAAATTTGAAGAATGTTAAGATATGAATTCTAGTTGGGATTAAAATGGAAGGAGAAAGGGAGAGGTGTGTTTCAAACTCGGGCTCATGGGAGATGTGAGATTTGAACCTAAACTCTCTAGAAAAGGAAGCTAATATTTTAACCATTGAATATATATATTATTTCTTAATAATTTTTAACAGTAGTAATTTTTAAGGCATTCTAATTCTCTTATCCTATGTTTAGAAAAAAAAATCTAAATTTAATCCCTATTTCATCTAACCTGGGATGCAACATGTGCTAATTTTATTTTAAAAAAAGTTATGTTAATTTTATTGATATAAAATAGAGCTATTACTTGAATAGAATTCTAAGTATATTAATTATCACTTAATCAATCTTAGAGCTAATTAGTTATTATTTTTAATAATGTTACTTTGTATTAATTATACAAAGTAAAATTATATTCAACAGTTGACCATGTTAAAAATGCTTTAATTATTATTTGAAAGTTTTCTATTATAATATTTGAATTGAAAAATTAACGTATTTTAATAATATTCAATAATTCAAATAAGATTACGCTAATTATTTCTATTAAAAGTACAATATTAGAAAAAAACTAATTAAATATTAAACTCGGAAAATTACATGCAATGCATATGACATTAGAATCTACTATATATAAAAGCACGAGTTTGAAGAAACTTTTGAATTGATGATAATACCATTTATTTTCTATCATATTACTAAATTCATATTTAAAAAATAATTATAATATTTAATTTAGAATTATTAGTTAAAAAAGTTAAAGCAAAATAGAAATTGTGATAATTATACATTTAAAAATAGGATTATTATTTTGTCCACTAGTAGGGTTCAATAAATAACACATGTTTGTTTTATTTTTTATTTTAAATACTCCTTAAAGACACATGGTAGTATTTCACCTCTGCTTGTGGAGTTTTTTTAACTCCACTGACAGTACATTAAATAATATTTTTAATAATTAATTATAATTTAATAAAAATTATGATAATTATACATTTAAAAATAAGTAGGATTTAAATTACAACTAGTAGTTAAAAAGTTGTGTTAATTTTAAAGTAAAGTTATTGTTTGAATGAAACTCTAAGCATAAAATATAGTAAAAAAGTTGTGATAATTAGAATTATATTTACAATTATTAGTTTAAGAGTTTTGACGAAAATAAAAAAGTTGTGCTAATTTTATTGATGTAAAATATAGTTATTACTTGAATAGAATTCTAATTATCTTAATTATCAAGTAATACAATTATTAGTTTAAGAATTTTGATGAAAATAAAAAAGTTGTACTGATTTTATTGATGTAAAATATAGTTATTACTTGAATAGAATTTTAATTATATTAATTATCAGATAATCAATATTAGAGTTAATTATGTTAATTAATTATTATTTTTAATAATGTTACTTTGCATTAATTACATAAAATAAAACTATATAATAATATGTTGAAAAATTTTGATTATAATATTTGAATGGACAAAATATATTTTAATTATATTCAATAATTCAAATAAAAATATTATTTTATACTAATTACTAAAATTAAAAATATAATATTTAAATAAATATTAAATTAGTAATATTAAAAAAATGCAACTTAAAAAAAAAGATAATTTCTTTATGGAAAAGTGTTAAAATTATGAGACAGGGCACTTATTTTAATGTACAATCATATACTGGAATCAAATTATGTCATTTTTAGTATATCCAGGCATCAAAGGTAGTAATTATTTAAGAGCCAAACTCAAGCATATCCACATAATTGAAGGTGTTATAATGAAGTACAGGATGGTGGCATCGTGTTTCAATGAACACCACAACGAATATATGTGTGTTTGGAGTGAAACCAAAGTCAGATGATAAAGCAAGCAACCACAATCCCTAAAATTCAATAATTACAACAAAAGCTCCCTTGAGTTAACCATAACCACAATTGAATTTTGTATTTTTCGGCTTAAAAAATCAATTAATCTTTTCTATAAAAAATATTTAATTAAGTTTTCAAAATCTTAAATTCTACCAATTAAGTCTTTTGACCATCATTTTTCGTTTTCTATCGTTACAGCGTTGATATGATCGTTAACGATGTTGATGTGACGTTTTACGTCAGAAATCGTTGCTAACATGACAGTGTCACATCATAAAAAAATTAAAAAATTAAAAAATTAAAATAAAGATCTTTATTTTTTCATTTCAGACTTAAACTTTTTAAAATTATAAAAAAATATCTTTTAAAGTATTTGTACTTTTTAAATATTATTAAACTTTAAAAAAATATAAAAATGAAGTTCAAAAAAATAAAATAAAAATAAAGAGGGCCTAACCGCATTGCAAATAATTATTAATTAGTTTAAAACAATTTTTCTTTCTTCCTCAACGTTTAAATTGTAGGATAAATGAGTTTTAGTGTGTCCGTGCATTAACAACAATATCAATATCAACCAAGTTAGATGCAATAGACTTAAAAATATATTTTATCAAAAAATTGAAGAAATCACATTACAATTATATTTTACGTCATTTTAAAAAAACAAGCTGAAAGTATAAATTTATTTTCTAAAAACAATCATTCTATTTTAACTTCTGTCTAATGAACATTTAAATTTCATTTTCCTTCAACTATATAGCATATTTAATATTTATATGAATAAAAAAGTTCCTTTAATGTTGAGTAGAAATTTAACAATAAAAATTAAATTCTGCACTAAATTAGTGAAAATGAGTGCTAAGATAGTTTGTTAAAAGATATAATATTTTTTTAAACTTTTTTTTAATTGTTTTTAATATTTTCTATAAATTGTAATAATGTTTTACAAATTTATACATTTTTTAAAAGGTAATATAAAAAATTTAAGTCTGAAATGAATTTGGACAAATTGTTGTCTAGGTTCATTCTAGTAAAAAAATTCAAATATATTTTAATTTTTTTATTTTAATAAATTTGAATCTTTTTTGCTACATGTGGAAGGTAGCGTGGCATTGCAACGTCAACAACTGTCTTTAATATGAATGCTATGTCAACACAATTAACTACCACGTTAGTGCCATAACGATCAAAGATGAAAAACATTGGTCAAAGGACTTAAAAGATGCGATTTGAGAGTTTAAGGGCTTAATTGAGTGCATTTTTGTGGTACCCTACACCCGACCCAAACAATGGATCCGAATGCAGGATGCTACATTCGTTATTAAAACAACTTAAAACAATAAATAATTATTGCATTAAAGCTAAACAAGCAAGTGTAGCATAAACCATAAAACAAAATCCAACATTCTCAAAGGCCCAAAGATATTTTAGAAATTATATTAAATCATTCCTTAAGTGTTTAGACATATCAATTACATAAAGTGAACTTTTGGCAAAGAAAATGCATTGAATGCATTTTTTTTACAACTCTAATGCTATCTAAATGGTGTTTTGGCAAAGTTCAACTGTTAGGACAGTTTACTCCTCATCCAAATGAATAATGTTTGCCATACGGATGGCCCTAATTTTGCTAGCCTAATCAATACTAATCAATGATACTAATCTATTATGTAACAACCCGATTTTGGGCTAGTCGGAACAGTGGTTTTGGGACCACAAATTTGAAGAGAAAAAAAGTATTCTTATTATATTTTTATGGTCTACAATTTCACGGAATAATTACGTGAAAATTTTGTTCGAAAATTTCGACGTTTGAGCACTCAATTTAGTAAAAAGGACTAAGTTGTAAAAAGTGCAAAAATTGAGTTCTACATGTTAGAAGTGTCCAATTGTTATGAAATTTTAAATTGAAGATCCTTATATGGTAATTAGACCATTGGTTAAGTTAGTGGACAAAAATGGACATGGTTAGGCATGTTTCCAAAGGTTTTCATTAAGGGCATTTTAGTCATTTAGTAATTAAAATGAATTAAAAACAAAATTAAAAGCCAATTTTTGTCCATCTTCAAGATAGGGGCCAAAATTTGCATGGAGAAACCATGGCTAGGGTTTTTCAAGCTTCCAAGATCGATTGTAAGTCTGTTCTAGCCCCGTTTTTAATGATTTTCACGTTTTTAAAATCATTGTAACATGATTTATTTATTTCTACCATTTATTTGAGATATGATGAAGGTCTAGGTTTTGACCCATGTTAGAAATTTGTGTACTTTGATGGTTAATGGTAGATTATGCATGTTTATGGTTAGAGAAACAACTTTTACTAAGTGATTTTCGGTGAAAATGCATAAAATGACTGGTTTGTAAAAAGATTGTAAAATGTGTGTAAGTGTGTGAATAAGTGAAAATGGTGGACTGCTATAGTTATGAAAATGGTTCGGCTAGGCCTAAAATGCAAGAAAATTGAATAAAAATTATTTTACAAGCCTAAGGGCAAAATTGTAATTTTGTGAAATTTTAGGGGCAAAAATGTAATTTTCCAAAGTATGATTTTTGGACTAAATTGAATAATGATAGTGTTAAATAAGTTTGCATGTGAATAATGCATTTTTTTTATTTTATTTAATATATTGTTGAGATACGATTGAATATAAAATAAATATTTGATGTAGATTACAAAAATATGGTTAAATTTGAAAAAGTTGGTAAAATGTTGTAAAATAAGGTTCCCGATTGAACACTCGGATTAGACTGGGATTCATTGAATGTAAGGGGTTGCTAAGTGCAGATTCCCTGAATCACTGATCAAAAAGGGGTTGTTAAGTGTAGATTCCCCGAGGGGTTGCTAAGTGCTGATTCCCCGAATTATTGTTTCTAAAGGTGGTTGCTAAGTGCTGATTCCACCGTATCCTTGATTGTGAAAGAGGTTGCTATGTGCTGATTCCCCGTATCACTGAATATAAGTTGGTTGCTAAGTGCTGATTCCACCGAGTAACGGTTAATATTTCGAAGTGTTCATCAGGGAAATTGGACAAGTGAAAGTACATGTGAAATGAATAAGATTACGTGATGAATATTGGGTTCGATATTTAATTGACCCTTGAGTAAGACGATATGAAGTAATGAAACTATTAAAGAGTAAATTTAGAAATAAAACAGTTTTGAACAACAACAGTTGTGTGACTTTAAAAATTCACCAAAAATGGTGAAAATTGAATTAGAGGTTGAATAATATATGAAATTAAATCTTAATGAGTCTATTTTTACATAAAAGAGACAGAGGAAGGAAAATAGTTTTATATTATGAGATATTTGAATTTTAGTGAGACAGGGCCAGAATGATTTCGAAATCCCCTGTTCTGACTTTGGAAAATCATTAAAAATTGTAAAAAAATAATTATGGGCTAAACTTTATATGTTTAGAATTCTGAATGAGTCTATTTTCAAAAAAAAAAAAACAAAAACAAATAAGAACATTATTTGAAATTTGTACAATGAGATAATTAATTTTTAGTGAAGAGAGTTCGGAATTGTTGAGCAGTGAAATAGGGAAACTTTAAAGAATAAACTGTACTTATTGGCCAAGCCAAAAATTCTGAAAATCTTATGGTAAAAAGATATATGAGTCTAGTTTCGGGGAAAATTAATGGATATTAATTTGGAGCTCTGTAGCTCGAGATATAAATAAATTAGTGACTCAGACTCAGATAGATAGCTTGAATTTACATACAGGAAAATAGTGAAAGTATGGATAATGTGGTTTAAGTGTGTTATACACATTAAGGATGTGGAATGGAGAGAAGGAGGAGGAAAATTGGAAAATATATGAATTACTTGTGTTCGATTATAATTGATAAACGATGAAATAGAAATGACTCTTATATTTGTGCATTATTGGGCATGGTTTAAGCTCATGTGGCAAAATAAAGTTTCATAGTATGTGTGTATGGTATATTGGGTATATGATTTGGCATGAAGTAATGTCATGAATGGTTTATGAATTAACTCATGTTGGTAAGTTTGATACATGAACAAATGTTGTGCTCATCCATGCTTATAATGCTTATGCTATATGTTTATTTGGCTAACATATTTGGTGTATATGCTTAGGCTTTGGCCAAGTTGTGGTTGGATTATGCCACGTTAAACTTATAAGTTATGCATTGAAATGGTAAGTGCCTAAATGGAAATATGCGTGTGATCAAGAAAGGGGTGATAAGATTTAAATTATGTAATCTCTAGTGAAATGGTTTATCATGTGGTTAGTTCCAAAAAGAATTATGTTTAAATGCACTAGCTTGCGACTATGGTTGAATGATATGTTTATGTCTTGTGTGATATGTATAAGAAACATGTATAGAAAGGTAATGAAATAGTAAATTCATACTTGAAGTGTAAAATGATAAAAAAAGGGGATAATGAGTTGAATTGATGTTGTTATTTAAGCTAAAGTGATATTTTCATTGCAAAATTGAGAATTTCATAGATGTGTTAATAAATGGTATAATCGATAAACATTGAGTTAAAGGGTAAATACGTATTAGTATTGATCTTAATGATATTGAATTGTAAGTGAATTAAAAGGAAATTGCTAGTGATATAATTTGAATTGTAAGCATGAGAAATTGTGAAATGAATGAAAAGGAAATGAAGCATTGAATTGCATGAGTATGTATCGGGTCTAGTAGGCCCTATTTATTATGAATATAATATTTTGAGGATATATAGTGAAGAATTATAAAAGTATGTTAATAATTTGAAATTTTTAATTTAGATGAAATTTTATAACTTGGTTCAATACGTTTACAAGTGTATGTGTTATGGTAATGCCTCGTACCCTATTCCGGTGTCGAATATGGGTAAGGGGTGTTACATATTAGACATCAATTTGACATACAAAAACAACCTTAAAATACACAAAATCAAGGCAACAAATACATTCTATCATAAACAATTCATTTAGCAACTTAAAAGCATATATAATTAGATTCAACTAAATTTCAAGTTCGCCATATAAACTATTTTAGGTCCTAGACATAACCACCATTTACACACATGACCATGCTATACCAACTAACCAAAATTAACCTAAAAAGAATCATAAATTCCCTAGAACTTAGCTACATGCCATTTATTGACAACTTGAAAATAAACATTACATCACTTGGCTAAGCTGAGATATGAGCCTTTGCATCTTGTTGATCTTCATGAGCAAATCAAAAAGTCTATTCAACCCATGTGCATGAAAAAAAAAAGCACATCTACATACTGAGTATTGAAAGCTCAATGGTGCTAACATAATTTGATTTCAATACATAAAAGCGTTAAGCAGTAAAACATACTAACATAACATTATAACATATCATTAAACAAGTTTCATTACATTCAACAACAAATATATATAAACATATCATTATGTCAAATCACCCTCAGGGTATTTATTCAACCTTTTCATATGTTAGGTAAACCAAATTTCATTATCATATTATAGCCCCTATTAATTGAATGCAGACTTAACGATCAGATACACAGGGTTATTCTATCACACTAATAAACTCATAAGAGCATAACCATTCAACACACCAAAGTATACATAAATATAGGGCTTGAAGGCATCGTAACATATCCCTCCATCACACCAAAGTGCAAAATGTAAAAGCATCATTTCATATCGCTCCATCACATTGAAGGCACATAAATGTAAGGCCTAAAGGTATAGAAATCCAACAAGACTCCAGACACACTATAGACCCTACTTAGCACGCCAACTATACTCAATTATGTCTGACATTGTGTAATAGGTCATTTTCACGACATAACATTATTAAAACAAGAATCGTCATAATTTTTACCATGAAATCATAATCAAGAACACATTTACATATCTAAAATCATATCATCAAAACACAGTGACACATTTCAAATCATCAATCATCATTTCCAAACCCTTAAGCCTACCTATATAACAAGCTTATGTAAGGAAAGCGAATTAGGCTACCATAACCATAACAGTCACGTTTCAAATACTTTTTCCTTTCCTTTTTCTTTCGAAGGTTCGATCACGTTTTTAGCTACGATCGATAAATCAAACATGAAAAAAATGTTAGATTCACAGATTCAAATAATAAATCATTCAAAATAAAGATGAGATGCATTTTCCTATACTTGACCAACTAAGGTCTTAATGTTTGACTTTCACGTAACTCAAAATTCTCCCATTCAATGTAACATCCCCAAAACCACTATGCCATACAAGTAAAACGTTATATATATCGAGGATATTCGTAGTATTCACGGGTAAACAAAACAAGATGTATTATAATGGTAAATGGGATTTTTTTTTAATATCAGAGAAAGTTGAAAGAAGTGTTACATTGTTAAATATTAATTTAAGGCATGAACAAAATAGTAAAGAATGAAAAGTAACGAGGTCAAATAAAAAATAATCAAAAGTTGTGGGGTCAAAGTGAAAAGGTGGAACAAGTTTAGAGATCAAAATTACAATTTTGCCAAAACTATTAGTGGTGAAATTGTAGATGCTAAAAAGTTCAAAGGGAAAAATGATTATTTAACAAGTGAGATAATTTTCGATAAAGATACCAAAATGCCCTTGGACATGAAATTCCACTATTTCACCCAAAGTTTTTAGAAATTTCCATAGGCACCAAAGAGGAAAGATGAAGTAGAGATCCAAGAGAGTATGTTAAATAATTTAGAAGAAAGAAATCAGTAGACGGAAGTAAAGAAAATTGAAAGAAAAGAGAAGGATAATGATGAAGTCGATAAAGAAATGGAAGAATAGCAAAAGAGAAGAAATTCTTGTCAAAAGAGGTAAGTCTTCATGTTAACTTTACTTGTATTTATATGAGTTGAGTTAAATATGTTATGATTGAAATGTATGATATGTCAATTTTAATTGAAATAGTAGAGATAAAAAGCATTTGATGAAGTATGATGTATAGAAACACAAGTTTTTAAGTAAAAGAGAGAAATATGATTTGTATTATGAAAAGTTTTAAGGTAAATAAATGAATATGTTATCAACATATAAATTTAAATGAATAAATTTGTTAGTAATTAAAATTATAATGGTTATGAATGTTTAAATGAAAGTTAATGCAAAGAACTATTGAAAAATAAATATTATCACTAAAACAATTTCTAAACAGTAACAGTAGCTTAACTTTGAAAATTCACTAAAATTGTAAAAATTTGAGATAGAGGTTGAACCAAACATGAAATTAAAGCTTATTGAGTCTAGTTTTGTATAGAAGAAACGATGTAAGCAATGAAATTGTAAAATATGAGATAAATAAATTTAAGTGAGACAAAATCACATTAATTTCAAGTTCTCCTATTCTGACTTTGAAAGTTCATTAAAAATTGTAAAAATATATTTAGGAGATGAAATTTATATGTAGTAAATATTAATGAGCCCATTTTCAGGAGAATGAAACAAGAATGTTATATGAATTTTGTATAGAAAGATAAATAATATTTAGTGAAGAAAGGTCAGAGCTGCTTAATAGTAGAATAAGAGAAGATTTCAAGAAAAACAGGTATTAATCTGCTTTGAACTAAATTTTGAAATATTTATGGTAAAAATTTCATTGATTCTAGTGTAACCTCCCCAACCTGACCTAGACGTTATGGTCAAATTGTGAAGACCACATTAGTCACTTGTGTGACTAAATGACCCTATCGTTCTTTGAAAACCTTAGTTACTCTCTTTTAAGAAATTCGCCATTTGCTCTTATGTTAATTTGGAAAACGTTCATTATTTAAGTCAACCATTCTTAAGTCTTTTTCTTAGAGATAATGAGGTTTTTAGAATAAAACATGTTGCATTCATTTCATTCAACTAAATTTTAACAACTTGCATTGCAGCGGAAAACTTAGTTTATGAAAAATTTTAGTTAAGTCAAGTATCATGCACTGTCCAAATAAGAATTTAAGTCCAATCAACGAAATAAGTATGCATAAGTAAAACCCCAAAATGAAGAAAATCCCAAACCACAATCCAAATAATTTTATAGTTCAAAAACCAAATAAACCTTAATAAAATTTTAAGCAAAATAGATGTCCAGTCCGAAGTCCTTCGTATGTCTACATGTCGGGTCCGTTCCTAGCGTCAAGCATTACCTGAGATGTTTGAAACTATGGGGTGAGCTAACTAGTTCAGTTTGAGTCTAAAACAGTATAAACACTCAATTAATTATACTGATAGTAAACACCAATAAAATATAACACCAAGCGTAGCATAAAACACTATCATTCGAATGTGTTATGAACATAATATAGTGCAAAAAGATTCCTACCAAACCATCCGCTACACTCCACGAGTTCCCCAGGACTCGTCTGCCAATCTCCAAACATTGCAAGTTGCGCTCAATGTGGTTAAACCACCATTATAAATAACGCAGTTATACTGCCATTCAATATGCAATATAATCACCATTCTCCTTGTTACTCTCGGTGCAGTGCACTAACAACATTAATGCAGATTTAATCTACCGCCATTACTCCACGGAACTCCTCTGTCATCCACACTATCCCACCCCATGCACATGCATTATGTCATGCAAGATACAAACAAATACATGTTTGCATTACAATTACATTTCAATGACATGCTTTCCACACCTTCATTATATCATTCATTTCTATTTAGTGGTAACACTTATCAATAATTCAATTTCACAATCAATTCGATGACATTCGAACATGTCTCAGTTTCATAATCATTTCATAAGTAATTTAACATGCTACAAAAGTAATTTTCCAGTGCATGTATAGCAACTTTCAATTAATTCATTCCATGGTATCTCACTTAAACATACAATTTGAAATTTCAAACTCTCATTCCATAAAAACACATGTTATATAAACAACTAGTAATATTTAATGATCAACCAATCATGTTATACCATATCATTTCGGAACAATCAGTTTTGCATTCACACAATTTAATATGGCTCGAAATGTACCTAGTTCAACCACCTTTAAATTAATTACTTAGTAATTTAATCAAGCTCGTCCAACAAGCTTAATTATCGCATTAAATACTAAAAATACATATTTATCATTTATTTTAGTAAGTTAGAGCCCACACCTTAAGTTCAAAAATCACAGTACTAAATCGTAAAATCCGCACTTCTACTTTTAAGCCTTAGACGAGCCTATATCTGAAATCAACACTTAATACGATAATACACGATTAATTACTAGCCTTAAATCACCCAAAAGGATTTGGCCTAAGTAGTGTTACAAGCACGAATTTTCAGATTCAAATTATCAAGCAAACTTACACTGTATTGATACGACCGCAAGTGCGATTGAGATCTACAGTCACTACTGATCTAGGACATTTAAATCAGTACCTAAACATAACTAATACCCAAAAATTAGTAACCAAAACCCCATTCAGAATTTTAATCAATCAACGAAAGCAAAAATTATTAACAAAGCAAAATAATGCAATATCTCGCACAAATCTACACTTTGCATTATCTCGCACAAATCTACACACACCCGTGTCTTAGGCCGTGTGGGCATTCGAAGTAGGGACACACAGCCACGTCCCAACCTGTGTCCGTGTTCGTGCTGGTGTAAGTCTCTGACTTGGGTCACACAGCCAAGCCACACGTCCGTGTACCAGGTCGTGTAACTTCGAAAAGAAACCATCAGAAACCTACAAGGGAGTGCCCGTGTGTCACACACGATTGAGACACACGCCCGTGTCTTAAGCTGTGTGGACAAGGAAGAGGCCAAGTTCAAGCCATTTCTTTCAACAAATTCAAGCACACCTAAACCAACCATTTGTACACATGACCAAAGTATCAAAACAAGTTCAACCATGCATAAGATGACCAATTTCAGACAACCAATATGCCATAAAGGCACCTCACGCACATTCATTAGACATACTTAAGCATGGGCATATTTAACCATTTAACAACTAACCTGTTTTCCATATCAACACATACTACAATCGACCCATACCAACCTTACCATATTAAATTCATGTCGTAGTAAAATAACTTTACCATTTGAACCATTTCTCTCATATATCAAAACCATATAAATGATACAAAACTAGCCATTACCAAATGGTTCCAACATCCAAAATATATATACCAAATTAATGTCTAAATGGTCATAATTCTACTTAACATAAACATATTTAAGCATAAATCAACCATACAGAACTACCATTTTTTTATACCAAGCCATTGTACAATTGACCATATGCCAAACCGCATCTAAACATACCAATTTGGTAGTTCAAAAATCATACATTCATTTACCATATTTACAAGCCAAACATAACAACTAGATCATCAAACATAATTCCCCTATACATGCCATTATAACCATGGCCAAAACATCAAAATCTACTGAAATTTATGCTGGATAGTGTGATAAATATTCGACGAGCTTCCAAACCGATCAAGCTTCCAATAATCTGAAAAGTAACGGAAAGTAAATACGTAAGCAATGAATGCTTAGAAAGTTCATTTTAAACTCTAAACAATACATTCCACTTCAACAATGAACCTTATAGGTTAAATAAAAAGCTATACCAATGCCTCAAGCTTTATCAACTACTTAACCACCAACTCACAAATGAGGAAGTCTATCAACATCACTTCTTTTTCATTCCTAATATAATAGGATTTTTATAAAACATTTTACATAATTGTTAACCCTTTTATAAGATCATGAACCATTCCATTTGCTTACTTTTCATTCCATTTACTTACTTTACATTTCATTTACTTAACATAAACTTAAATAACATCATTGATTCACGAATTAGTGTATTTATTCATGACATAAGTAAATTCACATATAGCATAAGAAAATTTCCTTTCCTTACAAGTAAATCCTTTAACTTGACAATCCTTTTATTTCATCACATTACATCTCAAATATGCACTTACCATTTCATTACTTATTCTCACCCATTTCATTTGCATACAGATAAGACATAAACATAACATTAACCATAGCCACAAGCTAGAGCATTTAAACATAACCCTTTTAGAATCAAGTACATGATAAACTATTTCATAAAAAATTACATACTTTTATTCTTACCACTTTTCATGAACATAAGCATATTTCCATTTGGTCATTTACTATTTCAATACATAACTTTAAAAGTAGCATAATATAATCCAACCCCTAGCTTGGCTCAAGCCTAAGCATCATTAACAAGACAAGTTAGTGATTGAACACATAACTTAGCAATATCATCTCATGGTAAGATAAGGTACATAAACAAAACATCAGTTAAACTATACTTTTCATAATCATGAATATTCATACTTGGATCATCAAAAATTTGTACCTTTTCATAGGTTCTTATCTTAGCTTTCGATACGCTTATCGTTCTTTACCTTTTTATGACCGTTGAACTAGTAGCTTGACTAGGATACTTGGATAACTACACCTTACTAGGGGCATCGTAGATGCATAATAAGGGCACCAAAGTGCAATCAAGAGCACGAATGTGCAATCAAGGGTACCGAAGTGCGAATAGGGGCACAAATGTGCATTCAGGGGTACTGAAGTACAAACAGGGGCACGTAAGTGCAACCAGAGGTATCGAAGTACAAACAGAGACATGTAAGTGCAATCAAGGTATAATTTACATAACAGCTAATTAATTAACTATAAAATAATAATACATATAGAAATTAAATTATACAATTTAATACTATGAACTTACCTGGCTAAATTGCAGAAATGTCAAAGTACATGGGCATTTTGGTAATTTTTCATTCTCTTTGATTTTCTACCCAATCTTGATCTAAATTAATAATTTCATTGAATATATTAATTTAGACAATAAAATAATGTATTTCATGCAATTTATTTTTTTATATTTTTAAAAAATTGCCCTTAAAGTTTTAGTTTTATTCAATTTCATCCTTAAGCCTAAAACATGCAAATTAACCATTTTTACCCAAAATTGAACCCAGCTGAATAATTATGGCATCCAATAAAACCCATATTTACGAAAATTTCACATCAAATCCTTGTACTTTTATTAATTTAATAATTTAGTCCCTAATCGATAAATTTATCAGAAATCACTTAACAAAATACTTTTAACTACCAACAAATATTTCAAATTCATCATTTAACATAAAAAAACTCACTAGATTCAGCAATTTCGACATTCAAAATCTTTCACAGTTTCAAAATCGAAGGTATGGGCTAGCTAGATGTAGTTGCAAAGATCTCAAAAACATAAAAATCGTTAAAACGGGTGCAAAATGGACTTACATGCACAAAATGAAACATGGTTGAACGTCACTTCACCATAGCCATGGATTTTGGTTGAAATAAAGAAAGCTTAAGGTTGAAAATGACCACTTTTTGAATTATTATTACTTTATTAACCTTTTTAATTTATTAATAATAATTTACTTATGAAACATATAAAATTAAAAGATTTTAAAGCATCCAAATGTCCCATTATCTTAGGTACGGGTAAATTACCCATTAAGGCCATCCAACTATAATTCTTTAAGCAATTAACACCTTTAAACTAATAGCGATTGACTGTTTAACTTTTATGATTTAGTCCTTTTTACTTAATTAACTATTAGAACGTTAAAATTTTTCAACGAAACTTTAATACCACCTTAATGACACTTTGTAAATATTTTCAAAAATATTATGGCTCGGTTGATATAAATGAGGTCCCGATATCTCATTTTCCTAAAATCACTTGACCTTAGGATCTTACCACTTAGACTTAATAAATCGCTTAAATAACATAAATTAGCAAATCAAAAAACTTTCAAAGTCACATTTGACTCGTAAATATTAATTAATTATTTTTACAAACTTACTTGTTGAATTTGATGGCCCCGAAATCACAGTTTCTAAAACCACTGAAGAATGGGTTATTACAACTTTCATGTTGATTCGTATTTGTGATGAAGCCTTGAGGCATATTGGTTAGAAGTAGAAAATTGATATGATTTGGCATGTAGTTGTGCATTTTGAATAGGTTTAGATATTGGTTAAGTGTGTATTTATGTCACATTTGAAAGTTTGGTTTTGTAACTTGCATAATAGGGTTCGTAATGGCACACACGAGCTAACACTCAGCCGTCTGTCACACAAGGGCATGTGACACAGCCGCGTGCTCTTGATGAAATGATAGGTTTTGGTTAAACACAATTTCAGTTTGTTACCCAGGTTGGCCATACACCTGTGTGGTACTATAGATACGGTAAATGAATATTTCACACGGTATCAATATCTTACATGGCCTAGCTATACAGTTGCGTGATTACTTCTAAGATTTTGCATTTAGGTCGACACGACTTTAGTGAGTTACACAACCTAGATACATGGTCGTCTGACTCAAAATTATAAGATTGTAGTTTATAACACAGCCTAAGCACACGCCCATGTGACCCTATTTTATGATTTTTCCCTAGTTCTTTAAAAGTTTGTAATTTAGTTATTCTTTGCACTTGGGTAAACATTATAGTTTTCATACGCTCAATTATGACTCAAAATTGTTTTTAAATTGTGCTAAACATGTATTATGAGTTATTTTGCTGAAATATTAAGTATGAAAGTATAAAATGTATGTGATTTTTTCTGTTAACTATTGTAGCATCCTGTAGCTTGGGTTCGACGACCGAACCGGGTAAGGGGTGTGTAACGCGATTTGTGCAAGTGTATACAGTTGTTCAAGTTATAAGTAAGTAAAAATGAGTTATTGTATCTATAGGGATTGTATAAGCTTAACGGGTTAATTGCAAAACTATAATTAACCATTTGGTGTAAAAACTCAAAAATTTGGATGGTGATGATTAAACTAAATAATTTGGATGGCGATGATTAAACTAAGTAAAATTAACTAGATGCAAAGATTGATTCCTATGTAATTCTAATCTAGATGCAATTTACCTAAGTGTATGAATGAATGGCTTTAGCAACAAAAACAATAAACATTAAATGGGCTAGGATAACTATATTAATCAATTCAATTTACTTTATCATGCTTAACAATGTTTGGAAATACTTCCACGACAACTCAATCTTTCATGAGTTTGGAAACCAAAGTAAGTCCTTTCGAAGTCTTTTACTTAGTTAAATATGCATTCTACTGATCATATTAACTAAGGGTTTCTTAGCATTTATGTGAGGTCATAGGGACATTTACGTTTGCAACAGTTTAATCACATAAACCTAAAAACTATACAAGATAATAAAGCTAACTAAAGATATTATGAACCTCAACTTAGTCGGGTTTAAGGATCTAAATTGAGCATTGCACTTTTCAATTCAACGTCTACTAGTCGTTGTCTGGTTAGGATCGCTCAGCTAATCTGAATGCACCCAATCACATATGAATGAAATTTATCATTATATTAATTGAAAACATGATCGAATGAGGCCTAAACTCATTAAACATGAATAAAATAAACCTTATTGAATTAACATAATCATCCTAGCAAATAGGATTTAAAATATCATTGTTGATGTCAAAAACAATAAACTCAAAGCAAACATAATTAGAATAAATAACAAGAGGAAAGAGAAAACTCTATTAAGCTCAGCAGCCTTTCAGATCTATTCTCACTAATTATGTTTAGTAGAGTTTCAAATCTATTCTAACTGATGTGCTCCTTCGTTCTGCTCGATGCTTCTTTTGCTAATGATTTCCTAAGGTGGCTAACCAAATAATGATTTTGACAAAGCTTTTGTGGCTAAAGTATGGGAAGGATATGGGGGCTATACAAAAGAAGGAAAAGTGAAATGGAATGTAAATAATATGCTATGAGAGAAGAGAAATGAGTTGTGAGGCATGAGGCATGAGGGATTAAGGGATTGATGCATGGTATTTATAGGTGAAAGTAAAGGGTAGAGTTTGCTAAAAATAGATTTCAAATTCCTTCATTTTTTATCCCACATGGTCGACCACATTTCAAGGAGAAGGGGATGACTTAGTCTCCTCATTTTGAATTCAAACCTAGGCTATTAATAGCCATAAGGTGGATGGTTTCAACAGCAAAGTTGTTAGGCTGATTTCTGATTATTTTCCAACTGTAAGGACCTTCAATTAAATACCCCAATGCTTGCCTTTGGGCAGTCATCTACTTGTTCCGAAACTGGACTTTAGTTCCCCTTTGTTAGATAGTTTCTCAGTCCAATAATTTAGCAGACATGTCCAGCTTTTAGCACATCTTTTACTGGGTCAAATTATCAACCCCATGACCCAAATTGCATGGTCTTGCCATCCATTTGAATTAATTTGTGTATGTCCATGTTTCATTCACATTAATCACATCTTCAATGGTCCTCCTATATAGTGAAAAATTACATATTAATAAATTAATACGAAATAATATAAAATATGTACAAAAATCATGTAATTAAGCACAATTTCACATACTTTATAAATTCATGCCCAATATTACTAATTAAGTAAAATTAACTTATTTTAAAAAAATTACTCAATATAAACATATTTATTTAACTAAAAATATGGTAAAAATATATAGAAAAACACTATATAATTTCGAGTTTAAACATCCCCAAACTTAAACCATTGCTCATCCTGAGGCAATTTTACTGAGGCAATTTTGCAAAATGATAAAGTAGCATTAATCTTCGCACATAATCATGTATCAACAAAATCATGCTAAAAATACTTTTTATTGAGAAGTAGCTCGAATGCAAATATGATTTCCAAACTTTATACTAAGTATATCATAATGTCAACATGAATCATAGTTTGCATGCATTTTCAATGTCATACATAACGTTCACCAATTAATATGCTTTCTTTATCAACTAAACATAGCAATCCCAAGGTTTAATTAGTGGTCTTCATAAGTTGAGCTTAGTAATTCCTCTCCAATAATGTAGTCGGTATAATCATCCAATCAATAGGTATTTTATTAGGTTGTAATGAGGCTAGGCTAAAGGTAGAGATAAAGAGAAGTGAATTTTGAGGTTCAATAATCTTAAACTTAACTTGTCTTGGATCTTTATATGTGACAACCTTCGTACAATTGGGTCTTTGGAACACTCCCAAACTTATTTCGAACTCATGCTCAACTTTTACTATTTTTTCTAGACTTTGGGAAAACTTTGTTCTTTATTTTTGATAATTTAAGCAATCTTTTCTTTGCTTTTTATTCTTTTGAACAAACTTTCCTTTGTTCTTTCATTCATTGTTTGTTTTTTTTAAATCATGTGAAGAGCATGTACATCTTTTCATATTTTTCCTCAAACTCTGATCATTAAGACAAATTCAGTTTAGGTAGGTGCAAAAGAATAGAATAAAATCAAAAGGATGATAACGTGGCTTATAATGTAGGTACTTTACAATAAACAAGCTGTTAAGCTCAAAAATTAAGTTTCAAGGGTTAATCTAATAAGGTTGGATTCAAAGGCTCAAACGATCCAAAGAAAGTGTGCCTATATCATAATAGATTCTTATACCTCGTAGGATTTCGCCTCAAGAAAGTTACGAAGTCAATTCTAAAGATTTAAACCTTCATACATGTATATTTCTAAAAAAAATCAAATTTTCATGGAAAATATTACATAAGACTAAAGATCATACAAACATTCCATCACTCAAGATAACGTAGAAATAACTTAGATAAAATCAGAAGTCATGCTTGCATTTGAACATACTTAATAACAAAAATTCTTCCTGAACATTCATTTATTTCAACATACTTAAGTAAAAAGATTGAAGCCTAGTTTAAAAATTCATGTGAAATGCCTTATTAAAAACTCATGCGAAATGCCTTACCCCCTTTAAAAAGAAGCAATGTCCTCATTGCGAAAACAAAGTAATGAATGAAAACTGAACATCAAGTAGGGTTGCAAGAAAAGAGAGGTGAATCATAAAGACTGCTTAAGTACCATGTCTTTCTCCACAATCCAATCCTAGACATGTTTATTCCCAATACCACATCAATTTATTTTTTTCTATTAAAGGGGCCTTGACCTTATATATTCATGCTTTCTATTTTATTATGCGAAAATGAAATTCGAACTAAAAAACAAAAATAAAGACCTAAAAAGAAATAAAAACTAAAGACAAGAAATTCCCCCATTTTATTTATTTGACTTATCCTCCTCGTCTTTCTCCTTTGATGTTTTATCCTCGCTTGCATTCTCATCTTCCTTCCATAACTCGAAGATATAATCTGAGAACTTAAGAACAAAATTGTCAGAGATATTTTTAAAAGTATTTCTTACAGAATCATCTTTAACTTTTGCATATTTCTAATAAGCCTATTGTTGGTTATGCATAAATTTCATCAAACCCATCATAATTGACAGTTCCGATTTCTTCACAATATTTAAAGAAGTGGGCATAGGAATAATCAACTTAGGATCAACACTTGGTTCAACTGGCTCATCAGCATTCAGCTATTCTTTTGGTTCAAAGATTTTCGGTTCCTTTATTGGTTCTGGATTGCTTGGTTCTTCCTCAGATTCTGCTTCTTCTGTCTCAGTAGCTGAGTTAGCTTCCATATCAGACTTGTTCGATGACTCATCAGTTTCTGGTTCTATTGGTTCACTCAGTTCAGGTGGGTTTAGTTGGTAGACATTCTCCACTATGCTTTCAAGATCATGGGTTTGATACAACCTTGAACATATGGGCCCTTGAGCTTTGCTTTTATTTTAATTAGGGGCCCTTAAGCAAAGTGAAGTTATCATTGATGGGAAGTAAGCATTTCCAGTTTTCTTTCTAGCACAATCATGAATTTCCTTGAGAATGATCTTCCTAACATTGATAGACCTTTCTGTCATAATTACATACAAAAAAGTATTCGCTCCATCGAGATGGTGGGACTGTGTGAGATAGGCATGAAACTATATCGGACAAAGTAGAACCATACCGTAGCTAACAATTTTAGATATTCCCTTCAGCAAGAATGACTACCATACTTTCTTATAATCTATTGGGATCCCAGATTTGTCACAATATTAAGCACTTGTTGAAGAAAATTCCAATTTATATTTGTCATCATGGCAAAATCATCTTCTTCAACATCAGGTAAGTTAAATAAATCATTAATGGATTTAGAAGTTAGGGGTACCTTTTTCTAGCGAACAAGATCTTCAGTAGCATCTGGCTTAGTCAAATTGGCATAGAACTCTTAAACTAACTCTTCATCGAGAAATGATCGTGTATCACAAAAATAACTTGAATTGAGGGCATCAATTGTCTTTCGAATTGGCAAAGGCACAACCATCTTATCATTGCTTTCCAAGTTGAAACCTTTTTTCGGCATCATATGTTGATTTTTGAATATAGAATCAAACCGTTCTTTCTCTTCCTCATCTTGAATCATAATGGGATTTTCGAAAGAGGTTTTGGAAGATCTAGTTTTTTTTGCGAGACATTCTGATTTTTCTTGAAAATAGGGAGAATTTCAGAAAAAGGAAGGGAAGAAAATTCAGCAATGGATGGAGCAAGAGATTTGCAGTGGCGATCAAATTGTGGCAGTGACGGGCTTGCGGTGGCACGAAGCTTGTGACAGTGATAGGATGCAATGACAATAAGAATGTGGCAATGATATGGTTGCTCCTACAAGGAAATGGTTTGGGGGAAACTTTTTGGGATTTAGGCAGACAACTAAGAGGAAAAAGAATGAGTGGTTAGGGTTTAAGCTAATTGCTTGAAAGGTTGTGAAAATTATGATGGTAGAGAGGGGTTTATATAATGGTGAATGAGGGCAAATTTGTAGCAAAATTTTAGCTACTTTAAATGACTTTGGTGGCAAGTATGGATAGAAGGAAAAAGTGGTGGCAAAAATTAGGGTTTTAGGGAACCCTTATGGACGATAACAATGGGTAAATTTCCCATCTTTGTTGTTCAGGCCTTAAGTTCAAATTGTATTTACAAACTAGACTACTTAAAAAGAAATAAACTGATAAGAATTTGAGCCAAATTGACTCCTTTTATTAAACATAAACTAATTAAATGAAAGGAAAATATAAAAATAAAAATAAAATTGTTAAAATTAATTAGAAATTTGCTTCTAAAAAATTACATTAAATTAATCCCCAGGAAAGGTTGGAGGGGTCACAATGGTCCCGCTTAAGTTCCAATCTCCTTAGACAGAATTAATTAAATGTACTAATTTAAGAAAATAATTTCTAATTTTTTAATTAAAAATTAGGTTTACGAAAAATTAAGGGTCTAATAATTTGAACGAGGTTTTAATTCGCTCAACTTCACCATCCTAATATTGCTTGAGACGCTGACCATTAACTTTAAACGTACCTACATGGTTGTCATGCAATTCTACAACTCCACATGGATAAACTTTGTAGATGGTATAAAGTCCTTTCCATCGAGACTTGAGCTTTCCCGAAAATAACCTTAGCCTCGAATTAAACAACAACACTTCTTTACGTTCTTTGAATTCACGAGGTTGTATACAACTATCATGCCATCTCTTAAATTTTTCATTACACATATTGGCATTCTTGTATGAAAAAGACCTCAACTCTTCTAACTCATCAAGTTGTAACATCCTTTTCTCATCGGCTTGCTTAAGATCCAAATTCAATTGGTTCAAAGCCCAGTGAGCTTTATTCTCTAATTCGAGTGGTAAATGACATGTCTTTCCAAAAACTAACCAATAAGGAGTCATTCCTAACGATGTCTTAAAAGTAGTTTGATAGGCCCATAGTACATCATTGAGCCTTCAAGACCAATCTTTTCTATTAGGACATACGACCCTCTCAGGAATACCTTTGATTTATCGATTCACCCTTTCAACTTGCCCATTTGACTATGGGTGATAGGCAGTAGCAATCTTATGCTTCACATTATACTTGTCAAGCAACCACTTAAGCCACTTATTTACAAAGTGAAATCCTTCATCGCTAATTATAGCTCTAGTAGTCCTAAACCGTGTAAATACATGCTTATGTAGGAATCGCATGACTAGCTTAGCATCATTCATTGGGTAGGCCACGGCTTCAACGCACTTGGATACATAGTCCACAGATACCAAAATATACTTGTTCCTATAGGAAGAAGGAAATGGGACTAGAAAATCAATGCCCCATATGTCAAATAGTTCAACCTCTAAAATATTTGTCAAGGGCATATCGTTCCTCCTTGATATGTTTTCGGTTCTTGGGCATATATCGCTGTTTTTCACATATGCATAAGCATATTTAAACACTGTAGGCCAAAGACTCCAACTTGTAAAATCTTTGTTGTAGTATGGGAATCACCAAAGTTTCCCCCACTCGGAGATGAATGGCAGTGGTACAGAATCTCATCAATCTCACTTCCAGCTGCGCACTTCCTGATTATGTTATCTGTACATTATTTAAATAAAAACGGATCCTCCCAGAAATAGTACCGACTATTATGAAGGAACTTCTTCCTTTGTTGGTATGCCATTTCTCAATGAATTATTGCACATTCTAAATAATTGGCAAAAATTAACAAACCTAGGTGTTTCATAGATTTGACTTACCTCGAAGATATGCTTATTAGGAAAATTTTCATTAATTGGAACAAGTGAAGAAGTTACCTCATTTTGTTCCAACCTCAATAGAAGATCGGCTACTTGATTTTCAACACACTTTCTATCTTGGATCTCAATCTCAAATTCTTGAAGTAAGAGTATCCATTGAATTAGCCTTGGTTTAGCATATTTCTTCATGAGTAAGTTCTTAATGATAGCATGATCGGTAAACACTGTAATTTTGGCACCTATAAGAAATGAATAGAACTTGTCAAAACCAAAAACTATGGCAAATAGTTCTTTTTCAATTACTGTATAATTCATATGGGCTTCTATCAAAGTTTTCCTTGCATAGTAGATCGGGTGAAGCACTTTGTTCCTTCTTTGACCCATCACAGCCCCAACAACGATATCGCTTGCATCACACATCAACGCAAAAGGTGAGTTCCAATCAGGTGTAACAATTATTGGGACTAAGATTAGCCAATTTTTCCATTTCTCAAAAACTTCTAAAAATGCTTTCTTAAAATAAAAAAACAGTATCTTTTTCTAAAAGCATACATTAAGGTTTAGAAATTTTTAAAAAATCCTTAAGAAAATCTTCGATAAAAATTAGCATGCCCTAATAAACTTCTAATTCCTTTCACACTAACTGAAGGGGTAATAGTTTCAATTACATCCACCTTTTCTTTATCCACTTCAATCCTATTTTTGGAAATCTTATGTCCTAAGACAATTCCCTCCTTAACCATAAAGTGACATTTCTCTTAGTTAAGGATTAGATTCGACTCATCACATCTTTTTAGCACGTTTTCCAAATTATTCAAACAAACCTCATAAGTGTTACCAAAAATAGAAAAATCATCCACAAAAACCTCAACATAATTTTCAACCATATTAGTGAAAATTTCCATCATACATCGCTGAATGTATTGGATGGACAGGTAAAAGTAGTTTTATGTTGGTCTCCCAAGGCTACAACTGTAACACCCCTAACCCGAATCCGTCACCGAAACAAGGTTGCAGAGCATTACCAGAGTTTACAAATCAAATAGACAGAAAACGCAAACATTTCATATCGTATAGCATTCATGTCAAAAACCAATCAAAATCATACATAATGTCCCTTATACAAGCCCTCGAGGCCCAAAATATACATTAGAAACAAATCGGGACTAAATCAGAAATTGAGAATTTTTTAGAAACACTTAAAATTTTAAAAACTGCAAGGGTCACACAGTTTTGTGGCTAGGCAGTGTGACTCATATGACCAAGAGACATGCCCGTGTCTTAGGTCGTGTGGGCATTCGAAATAAACACATGCTCGTCTAATATTATGATTAGCCAGCCTTTCTATAGGATAAGAATCACATCCAAAAATGAACAGTTACATATATCTCTGAGAATAAAAGAACATATAGAATACCCAGAGGAGATCGCTATAAAATACTCAACTATAATAGCTGCATAAAAGTATCTTTGCAATTCAAACATTATTCCACTGACTACTACAGTCATCAATAATCCCAGATTATCCCATTCACTAAAGAAATCAAATCAGAATAAAGTCAAGTTAACCCATTCTTTAGATACTATACCTGAATAAATCGATTATTCGAGATTAACTTCTTCTTTAACAGTGACATTGTGTAATCCGAATGATCTTCAGAAAAATATGATATCTCTTCTAAACAGTCTTTAAAAATCTGATATCTCTTTTAAACCGTCTTTACTTGCTAACCCATTCTCAGCTCTAATCGCATTATTAATCATTTAGCCACTGAACTATTCGGTTTTACACTTGTAAACTTAGTCAACATAATTCTTGTGAATTTCGTTGTATAAGATATAATGTGAGGGGGTGAAGGTCGTAAAGCCTCAAAATTTGACTCTTATATATACACACATATAACATAACATTTATCATCAAATAATATTTGCATTTTCAAATACACTAAATCAAAAACTTAGAAAGTTTTTCAAAAACACTTAAAATTTTCAAAACTGCAAGGGTCACACGGCCATGTGACTCACATGACCAAGAGACACGCCTATGTCTTAGGCCGTGTGGGCATTCAAAAGAGGGACACACAGTCATGTCCCAACCCGTGCCCGTGCCCGTATGAGTATAGTGACTTGGGTCACACAGCCAAGCCACACACCCGTGTGTTAGGCCGTGTGAACATACTAACTTGCAAACCTTTACAAGCTATAAGGGACATATGGCCGTGTCACTTGGCTGTGTGTCACACATGGCTAAGTCACACATCCATGTCTCTGTCCGTGTGGATGAAAATAGGCTATTTTACAAGCCATTTTTCTCACCTAACAAGGCATGTACTTATAGTTAACATTGTGCATATAAACAAGCCATATTATGACATCCAAAACAAGTAAAATCAAGCCTTAAACATGTAGTATATTCACATACAACCAATATACTCTTAGACACCTCAAATGACAATTATAAACATGTTTAACCATGTAATCCGTGTAACCTAGTAATCAACCAACTTTTATGTATAATTGCATTAATACACAACATGTAAATCATTTACCAAAACTTACCATTTGGTACCAATTGTACCGGTTATTCAATAGCATCAAATACATATACACTTGCTAAAGTATAGTACCAACTCACACCAAGTTATAAAACATACCTCATATGCATATTCAACTTCTATTTACCTACCCTTACCATCCACTACACACCACAAGTTCCCCAAAACCTGTCATTCGAACTCCAAAAACATTATGGGCCTAAACCCGTTGTGGTTAAAACCGTCGATAACAAAATGTAGAAAATTTTGCCAGTAAAAATGCAGACAAGCTGTCAGTAAAAATGCCATAAATCGCCAATCCCATAGGTACACCAGGTGCAATGCACTGACTACAAATAATGTGAACTTAATATGTCACCGGTACTCTACAGAACTCCTCTGTCTACCATAAAATCCCAACCCAATACATATACAATATGTCACAAAATCTCAGTATGTCCTCAATAATCACATATTTTTAGTAAATTGAAACAGTGTTTCAAGCTTTCAAATTACCATTGTGTTGGTATCAATCAATATCGTTCAATTTCACATACTTTACGGATTTTTATTATGCATAAATAACACTCTTTTTGGTACACAATATAACAAATATCTGTTACGTTTAAATCATACATAAGCTTAATATCTCAACACATTATATCATTCAATCAAACATTCTCAAATCTCATAACTCAAATATGCAATTTCAAATTCAATCAAACATTCATACTATCAAACTAGCAATTTTTCCAACATGTCAATCTTTTAAGGCTCGAAACATACCTGGTTCGGCCACTCACAAAATCAATAATTTGCATATTAAGTCAATCTAATAAGTAAGCTAATTTATCAAATATAACATGATATTTAACATTTTCAAACTATTTTATGAGTTTAGGACCCACACCATATTTTTCGCTTCCTCGTAACACACTAGCGAATCTTCTAATTTTCCTTAATTATTCATTAAACAAACCTAAACCAAAATTTAGTATAAATTCAATAAATTTACCATTAAACCAACCCCAAAAACCCACTTATGAGTTCAAACAAATCATTGAAATTATATCTATTTTATGAATCCAAACTAGTTAGATTCTTTACATTGTATCGATGCGAACTGTACACGTACAATCGTTCTTTGCCTTTACAGATGATTTGGGGCATTTGTGTCAGCACCTAATTCAATAATATACTTGAAAATCAGTAGCAAATTAATAATTAAATTTCTTCATTTAATCAGTTTATAATCTTTACCCAACAACTATGTCGAAATAACAAACTAGTTATCCTTAATTGTACTTATGCTTCACGATTTGTCGAATCTGATTGGCTAATTGATCAAGTACGTCTCTCCCTAATTAACATGTGATTAAAGTTTGATTAGGAGGGTTTAATAACACAATTAAATGATGGAAAAATATGGGCAAGACCCTAGAAACAAAACAGCCCCCTTTATTGCACACAGGCACACGAACCACCACCCATGATAGCCAAAATTAGGGCTGAATTTTAAAATGGTTTGAGATCTCATTAAAATCTAAAAAAAAATACCTTGGAAATCATTTAAAATCCACCAAGTTACAAATCTAGAATTTTTTTTAATTGACAAGATTAATCAAAAATTGAAGAGAAAAGAGATCTTACCCAAGCTAGTTAAGAGAAACGGCAATGACACTTTCGTGACAATGTTTGGGATCGATCTTGGGGTTTAAGATTTTAGATTTTGGGCTAATTTAGACGAGGATAAATGGAAGCAATAGAGTAAAGGAGATGGGGCACAACCTTGATGAAAAAAGAAGAAGGAAGAGATGGTAAAATGGGAGGTGTAGGCGGCAACAACAATAGGAGAAAAAAAGAAAATTGAAGAGAAAAGATGAGAGGAAGAGGGTGAACGGCTAGGGTAGGGAAAATTTAAATAAAGGCTGAAAAATACAACAAAAATATGTATTTATACTTAGGTTTCAAGTGTACAGATGGCACACACATTAAAAAAAAAGAAGAGATTTTGCAAAATTTAATTATTTCACAAGGGAAAGGATTTGAACCTGGGACCTTATTTAATTTTCATGCTTTATCATATTTTTTTAACCATTAGGCTTCTTCCTCATTCTTGAAATAAATTTTCAATATTCATTTTAAAAACAATGGATGTCACATATTAGGGTTTAAGGCAAAATTTGCAAAATAATAAAAATGGTGAGAGATAAGGGATTTGAACTTGGGTTTCAAGAAATGTTTCCCTAACACTTAACCAACAAACCAATACCTCATCTATTTCCTAAAAATACAAAGATAATCTCAAAAATTAAGGCGTGACCATTTTTTCTCGAGTCACAAACCCGATTCTACTAACTCCCGAATTTTTGGATGTTACATGGTTTGTATGGAATACAATGCTAGTTAGATTTTAAATAACGTGGTTAGAAATAAACTAAATAGCCAAGATGAATAATTTTGATTTCAAAACATTTATTAATATTTCTCTTAGAAACTGTAGGTTATTAAGAAAGCAAGTTTTGAAATGTTTGACACTTGTTAAATTCCACTAAGTAAGTTGAGTCATATTTATATGTGAGAGATGAGTTCTGAAAGAGTTTTTCATTCTTCTTCCTCTTCCTTAAGTGGTATTTATTGATACCTTTCTTAAGCATAAATGTATTTTACATCAATGATCTAGAAGCTATGGTTCTTTTATGATCAGTGGTTACTTCGTATTAAGGTGAGTATTTCAGCTTTGCATGTTAAGTTGTGAATGAGTAAATCTATATGCGGTGATTGAACAGTAGGATTGTAAGTATAATATTTATGCAGAAGATGGATATCTGGATATGGAGTTTTCAACTGGAATAAGTGAGAATCAGATGAGTCTTTACTCTGACTCTTGTATGTATACTGTTCATATTTAAGTATATTTATATGAAAGTGATCAAACTGGAAACTGGAAATCATGGATAATATAGTATGAATAAGTTACTTATACAACTATATGAATAAGGATATGATTAGATTAAGAGATAAGTTAGTCTGCTTAAAAATAAGTTCTTTCGAATGTATGAAGAGTGTTATGAAATTATGAAATCTTGGGTCTGGGATGTGTCTGGTTCGTAGAATTTGTAAAGTGAGTTGAGTCACCGTGGTGGAAAATAAGGAAGTCCATCGAGACTGTAAACACAAACTTTGATATGAAACTCTGAAGGAAAAACTCTATGACCATGACATATTCTGAAAAAGAACTGTTGAATGACATTTTATCTAAAGCGATTTTCTGTGTGTCCTAAGGCAATGATGCGAAAACCTCACTTAATGTGAGTTTAAACAAATCCATATTGCAAAAACGATAGTTTTGGGAATGCCTATATGGCATCCTTCGTGCCGTACTCTGTGTGAATTGCCTTTGGTGTATTCTGTATAGATAACCTTTATGGCAAACTCTGACTGGATTGCCTTTGTGGCATACTCTGAATGGATTATTTTGGTGGCATACCTTACGTGATTACCTGTATGGCATTGTAACACCCTTAAGTCGAATCGAATAAATGGATCTAGATATTGGGTATTACCAAAAAAATACAAACACAAACTTAGCCTATTTATAAGAATTACAACCAATTACGGCTTAGTTAATTACAAAATTTTTAACTTGAATACATAAGCATGTGCAAGAAGTATATACAACTACAAAATGTGGTAATTAAAATACAAGGATCTTTGATTTGAAACCCTAATCTATTACAGACACCCTAAGTATGAATTCTCAGTGACAATTCAAACCTTGAATGCGTTGTCAAACTTGCTTTGTATGCATAATAACCCAATACACCCTTTCCTCTGGCATAGTCCTAGCATCGTTCCTCCTGGCATGTACTTACATTCAACCTGAAACAAATGTATAAACTCATGTAAGCTCATAATAACTTAGTGAGAAAAATGTCATTTACTGATGAATAGTTATGACGATATTGTGGTTCTTTTCCTACAACTTGTCTTTGGCAAATAATTTTTTCAAATTTGATTCCTTACCCATCAACCTCTTCAATACATCACTTGCACTCTTCAATCTAAGCTTTCATAAATATTTTATCTATTACCTTTCTAGAGGTCCATATAATCGGAACACCATTACTCTGGCTTTCTTAACTCTAAGCCATCATTTTATCACAATTCATGAATGATCATGTACATAGATAACATATTCCTCCTTCCACTATAAAATTTGGAGATCCTTATTTTGAATACACTTTTTGTTTTACCTATCACCTCCCTATATCTCATCACTTCATTATTCACAATCAAATTATGGTCTTGTATAATACTTTACCATAGCGCATAGAGACACTGTGCCTTATTGATATTTCTGTTCACACTTACGAGCCACACTTAACGCGCTAAAATAATTTAATACAAAATCTGCCACAAAGAACATTCTTTTAGGGTACGCCATTGAGGCTCTTACCATGATATGCCACAAAGGCATTATTTTCAAAACTTTCCATGTAAGTCGTTTCTTCAGAGTGCACTACAAGGGCTTTTATTTCAAATTATTTCCATAAAGGCTATTCCTTCGGTTTTTTTCCACAAAGGCTATCATGTCAAAATTTCCCACATTAGGTATTTATTCAGAGTTTACCACAATGGCAATTCTTAAAGTGTGCCATGAATGTATTCCTAATGGAGTTTGCCACAAAGGCATTTTCTTTCCAGACGTGTTTATGATATGGATTTTCCTAGACTCATATTACGTGAGGTTTGCTCATCATTGTCTTGAGACACATATAGAACCCTATTGGGTAATCACCATCCTTTAATTCCCTATGAGGGCTCTCTTCTTGTCTGGCATAAATAGGTTGAAATATATTTTAGGAATTATCTATTCCTTGTAAATTGGTCTTAAATGTTATCAGGATAAAAAAAAAACAGAAGCTCTAGCTGTCCTAAAATCTGTTGTTTGTGTTTCGAGATTTGATTCTTATTCTAAATTCAACCTCTTAAAAGTTGTTCTAGTACTTCCTATTTCAAAGGAATGTCTTGGAGGCAATCTAAGTGGCATGTTGAATATCATTTTAATCGTACCATCTTGGTGTTGGGAAATTTCACTTAGTGAAGTATTTCTAATTGGAGTTGGTGCAATAGGGTCTGTAGCACCTTCAAGTTTCCAACTATCAGGAAGGTTAATTTCACGTTATTGTATTGTTCTTGGGATTGTGGTATGAGATCTTGAGGTATTTATTGTTATTAAAAGGGTTTTTCCTTTTGGGCTTTGAAGTAAAGCCTTGGTATTGACTACAAAGGGCTTCTACTTTCAAGGGTTCTATAAGGACGGTTGATGGTATTAGTTATTAGTAATATTAAAATTTTCATTATGATACAGTTATAATAAAAGTAATAAATAAGAAAAACAACATAAGAAGAAAAGAAATAAAGCCCTTTTTGTTTTCTTTCATCTTCATCAAACTAAAACCATAGAGAAAGAAATGAGTTTGAAGCTTCAATCTTCCACCATTTCATGGTATGCATTTTGAGGTTCATTTTTTTTATAATTTTTATGTTTTTGAGATCGTTGTAACTTGATTTAGCTAAATTGAACCTCCGTTTTCAAAACTACTAAAGTTTTGGGATTTTTCCATTATTGAATCTTTGAAGCTTTAGGTACTAAATCGATAGATTCTAATTGTAGAATTGAAAAAGGACTAGATTGTAATGTCAATTGATATTTTTATTCAATAGGGATTAAAATGCATAAATTTCAAAATTGGTGGTGAAAATGAGAAATAAAAGGCCCTAGAGGGACTATAGTGAGATCGGCTTGAAAATATGAGTTCTAAATTGAAAGATATGCTAGTCTCGATTTTAGGGACTAAATTAAATTGAGTATGAATTTATTTGTATATTGATGATTTGGTATGTTTTTGTTAACCCATAGCTAAAGTCGACCCAAATTTCTTAAAATAGAAAGGGAAAGACAAAACCGTCGACGAATAGGTCGTAGTTTATGGTTTGTATTTCTATAACCCGAACCTTTTCAATTGTTGCATTTACGAACCGCGTTGTATAGTAATAACACAAGGTAAGTTGGAAATGATAGAACAAACTGAGTTGAATCGATTTGAATTAGTTATTTGTGATAAGGACTAAATTGAATAGATTTGAAAATATGATATATATTTATAATTGTGCATTGGAATTTAGTTTGCGGTGAGTTATGTTGTTATACATGTAAATTGATGATTGGTTGATGAAATTATGTTATGGAATTGTGGAATTGATTATTATAAATTGAAATAAGAATGAATAGTGAGTATCGATTTATAGATTCGAAATTGTAGAATTTGAATGTATAATCAATTTATATATTTTGATGTGTATAATCAATTTATATATTTTGATGTGTAGATATTCATATTAAATTGCATTTGAATTTTCATTGTTGATTCATGCATTACATGATATATATTATGCTTTAATGTTCGGATTATAGAAATGCCACTGAGTTATACTTAGTGTACGACTTTGTTTTTTCGTGCGCAGGTTAGGTACTTAATGTAACAAAACGATTTTAGTGGTGTTGGAAAAAGTGGTTTTAGAACTACAATTTCGACTAGTGTGTCAGTATTTTATTAATTATTAATTATTTATAGGGTTATTACAAGGTCGTAGTAAAATTTGGTTAAGAAATTATAATGCTTAGTTAGTTAATTAAGTAAAAAGGACTAAATTGTAAAAGCTGTAAAAGTTAGTTTCTATTAGTTAAATATTTTAAATGGCTATGGAAATGTAAATTAATGGACTTAAATGGTAAATAAACTATATAGATAGATAGTGGACAATTATAGACAATGTTTTATTAATTATTAAGTTAAAATCATAAGGGTAAAATAGTAAATTGATAATTAAATAAAAAAATTAAACAAAACAAATGATGTAAAGCCATCATCTTCTTCATTTTGCAAAATCTAAGAATCGAAACCACCATTTTAGCTAAAGGAACATTTGGCCAAGCTTCAAATTCATGCATGGTATGTAATTTTTGCCCGTTTTTAATTATTTCTATGTTTTTGAAATCGTTTTAGCTTAATCTAGCTAACCTGGGGGTTAATTCGTAAAATTTTTAAATATTTTGAAAGGTGTCATTGATGAGTTTGAAGTGTTTTTGAAGTTTACTAGTAGATTATTAAGCTTAGTTGTTAAATAGGACTATTTTGTATAGTAGTTTTTAGTAATTTTAATGTTTAGGGATTGAATTGTTTAAATAGTAAAATTACATGAAATTATTTTGAAAATTTAATAAATGTGAGCTAAAAAGGGACTATATATAAATCGACTAGCTTGAGTTTTGCTAAAATGTGGTTAATTCGTAAGTTTCGGATTTAGGGACTAAATTGCATAAAAAGTAAAATGTTGAGGTACTTTTGTATATTTATATTGAAAAGGTTTATAAGCTTAATTTTAATTATTTGAGATGTTTGAATGGATTAATTGAATGAAAACTATTATTTAGATCAAGAAAAAGCAAAATTAACGAATTAGTTGTCAGTCTTGTATTCACAACTGTTTTTGTCTAGGTAAGTTCGTATATTGATTAAGCTTGTTAGTCGTTGTTTTGGATGAATCATTGATTAACATTTATGTTATGTATAGATTAAATTGATTTTTAAATATAAATTGATGATTTGGATTAAATTACAATGTTAGCTAAGTTAAAGGTTATAATTGAATTTGGGAAATTACATGGTTAAGTAATGGTGATGAACTATTGTATAAATAATTACATGATTTGGATAAGATATGACCTGTTTGAATCTTGTGAGTGCTTAGGATAAAAATGAAATGTCATTAGGGGTTATTACAATCTCGGGTGTTGGTCTCAAATGTTCTACAAATGGTTGAGGTCTTGCATTTGTTGTGGGTTCTCCATAGCTCATATAAGCAGCATCGTGTAGCCTAACATCCCGACCCACAGCTCGTGTGACCAGACCCATTTCACAGCTCGTGTAAGCATTTTCCCGCATATCTAATGTTATATCATTGTGGTTCATCAGGTAATAAATGATATACAAATGAATTATATGAAATGGCTATATGTAAATTGACTTGTGTAAGGGGCATTTATGAAATGGTTATATGGTATCAAGCATTGAATGGATTGTGTCACATATTATAGACATGAAATGGATGATTGAATTGCAATTGTTATTAATGAACATTATATGATATGATATGGTTTTAAGTTCTTATATATGTGAACTCACTAATATGTAAGATTTGTGATGTGTATAGGAATTGAATGATCTCATGAGCTTATTAATGAAATTATGCATGAATTACATAAATTGAGCCTATTTGGTAAGTTTATGTTTATGATTTATACGAGCTTCTAAGCACTAGTTGCTTATGTTAGTTGTTTTCTTTTTTTTGTAGATCACCGGAAATCTCGATCGATTGGAAGTTCAAGTTGGAGCACACACACTATCCGTCTTTCATCTCAGTGGAAGTTTTGGTCATTTTGAATTTTAAGTTATAAATGGCATGTATTAGGAGCTTTTAAGTTCTTTTGTTATAATGATGTTGTTTAAACTTAGTTAAGCATACTTGTTTATATATATTTAAGTTTGGCTTGAATATATCCATATATATATGTTCCTTTGGAAATTTGGTTGGTGCTTCTTGAAAGTGGTTGAAATATGGTAGAATTGAATGTGAATAGAATGGATGAATTTGTATGTTTGGCATGTGTTTAAGGTAAGGACTTGTGATCTTTGAATGTGAATTAGATTGGTGTATGAAATGTGGTGCCAATGACGGCATATTGGTTAGGCACTTAGGTTGGATGATTTGGTATGTTTTAAGGTTCTTTGAATGTGTTTTGAAGGCATGTGAATGGTTGATTTTGGTTTGGCTTGGCACCTAAAGAATGTGTATTGTTTTGGCTTGTTTTTAGAAGTCATTTTAGGTGCACACAGCTTGGGACACGGACTGTCACACGGCCGTGTGCCACACACGGTCACACCACACAACCATGTGGTCTATTTAATTTGGTGTAGGTTTGTCCCACATGGTCTGAGGTTGTTACACGGCCTGGAGACATGACCGTGTGACCTTATTTCGAATCACACACGGTCTATGACATGACCATATGACCCTATTTCGAATTACACATGGTCGGGCACATGGTTTGGCGACACGATCACGTGACCCTATTTTAGAACTGTACAGGATTTGGCCATACGGCCATGTCCCAGAGCCACACGGTCTGGCCACATGGCCATGTGACCTTTGTTTTCGATTTTTTCTACATTTTTTTATTTTATTACAAATTAGTCCCTAATCATTTCTAAATTGATTTTTATGTTCCGTAAGCTCAATATAAGTTGTAATTTTACATATGCTATGAATGATTATTGGTTTTGAATCTTTGATATTTTAAGTTAATAATTGAATGGTTTTATGCTATCATTTGATTAAGTATGTGTAGTAATACTCTATAACCCTAATCCGACAACAAATACGAGTTAGGGGTGTTACACTTAACGACTCGATCGTCGACTCAGCATCCAGTGGCAATTTGGGACTCAAGTGTTGGTGATGATTTTAATTTTGGTCATGACATGTACCTAAAAAGTCTTATGGTTATATGATGTTCATGTTGTGTTATGTTGGTATTTTGATAAGCATATGTATATATTCATGTGTGTGAGGGCAATGATTTTGATAATGATATTTTGTTAAGTAACTGATGAGTATGTTATTTACTTATAAGGTAATTAGGTGATATGCCATGAAATAGCTATGGATAGATTATGCTTATATCTATGTCTATGTCATGCTTGCAATGATTTGGTAGATTTAGTGCATAAGTTATAAGTTAGATATGAAGCCAATTGTGATATGATTTGAATGGTTATATGGGTGCATGTTTGAATTGTTGATTGAGGTGCAATTATGACATACTGGTTAGACACTTAGAATGATTGTTAAAGTGATATTTTTGGCATGTTGGATAATATTGAATTGGTTTAACATGGAAGCTGGTCATGTAAATTAGTTTATAATTGTGAATAGATGTGAAATGATAAGTATGTGATTATATTGAATATGAATAGGTATGTTCTTAGTTGATGATTTTTATGTCTATAATTGTATCTAAGAGGTACCATTTGAGTTTAGGTTATTTTGGCATGAAATAAACACTGTAAAAATAGAAATTTACCATTTTTTAGCTAAAGTATCGATATTTTGACAGTTGGTATCGATACTTGACCATATGAACAATTTTTAAACAAACAGAACGTCAAAATGGTATCGATATTTATATCAGTATGATACTTTTCATTAAATATCAATACCCTTGTTTTGCTTAACAAATATAATCATGATTTGGTATCAATATTTAATAAAGTATCGATACAGTATCAATACCCATCTATTAATTATCTATACCAACTTTAATATTTTGAAATTTTACAATTCAATCCTAGTTCATGCTTGAATTTCACAATTAAACCCTTGTAGACTTCAATTTATTACATTGCAATGCATGTGAATGGTACTTATATAAATTGCATTTTTTTTTGTATTTCCTTGTAGCATCCTATTATTCGGGTTCAGCAACCAAACTAGGTAAGGGGTGTTACATTACAATTCTTTGACAACACATAACTAACAATGTACCAATTTTAGCCATCGTAGGGATGCTATAATCTTCCCTATGCATAACTAACTCTAAAACTTAATTTTTCTCTGGATTTCAACGAAGACCTTAAAATTGTATTTTTAAAGGGATTTTAATTTTCTTTTTATAAAATGTGATTTTATAGGCGATTAAGCACACTTAACAAAAAATAGTCAATGTCGACTCTTATTTTAATTTAAAACCCTTGTGCTCTTTTAATAGAAAATTTCGATATTTTGAAAAAAGCCTAAAACTAATTTTTTTTAATTTAAAGCGGAAAATAATAGAGACAGTCTATGCGGATCTTAATGGTGTTAGTACTTTAAGGCTTCCTTTGGATGGGCAGTGGCTTTGGTGTGGTGAATTTTTTTCCCTCACAATTACAATAACTAATCTCATCGCCACCATTATTTTTAACATTACCAGAAGTAATCGCGCTGTCCATCTAAACTAAGCATAAGAATAATTATGACTTAACTTTTTGCAGCCTCATCTTTTCTTATATAAAAAAATTTCTTTATGTTATACTAAAAATTTTCAATAATAACTTTAAAATATAAAGAAATATTTTAATTCTAATTTTATTTTAAATTATTTTAATTATAAATTTTAATAACCTAATTTTTTTAATTAACATATATTAAATGAACAATTTGCCTGCATGGGTAACAAACTAGTTATATACATTTTAGACATCTTCTTTTTAGGATTTATGAATTTTCAAAAAATTTCGCTTTAATTGCATAACGTCCGTACAATTGTTGGAAAGCCCAACGTAGTGGTATATGAAAGAAAGCTCAAAACTAAAAATTAATCGCAAAGTCACCTACTAATTAGATTTAAATGTAATTTTTTGTATTTATATAAAGATGATATATTTAAATAGCAATTGTAATATTGGTGAATCCCACTATAATTGGAGCACTCCAATTACACTTTTCAATTTTTAAATGGGAAGAGAATTGGAGTAATTACACATATAATTATACCTAAATTCATTTTTTAAAAATATTTTTATACAAGTTACAAAAATTATATTATAAGCATGAAAATGAGTGGTTAAGATGGCTATGGAAAAAAATTATATATAAATCCTAAAAATATATATTATAAAAATAATGTGTATTTATAAAGTTATAACAAAAAAAATATTATTTAAGTCCTAAATTTTTTTAAAAAAATTATGACAAAATAAGTTTATAACATGTTATAAAAGTACTATAATATATTTATTTATAAAAAAATATGGTTAAGAATTCATAAAAAAAATTATAGTTTTTTTATAATAACTTATTTAAAATTAATAATTGTCTAAAATTATGACATAAATTATATTATTTATAAGATGTGTTTTGAATGTTTTGGATAATTTATAAAAGGTTATATATTATATATTATATATTATTTTTTATATAACCTAGTATAAGTCTTTCTCCAAATTAAGTTTATATAAGTTTTTATAATTAAAACTATAGACTATTTGGATTGTAAACCTAAATATTATAAGGTCGATGCTAATTATGTAAATATATCATTTGAGAGAATGGTACTAGACGCAAGAACAATAGGCAGCTTGCGAGAACTCTTTAATCTAAAACATTAAGGCTTCGAAATGTGGTTGAGAAGACATTTGTTGTTCTAAAAAAATATTTCTCATATTAACAACATAACCTTAGTATAACATAAAAAAACAAACTTGGATCTATTAGCATGTTGTATATTTTATAACTTCAATTATAAGTGAAATTGAGATGATCCATACTTCGAAAAGTACAGGAAGGAGATCTTGATAATTTTAATGATGCATATTCAAATTCAGATGATGATGATGATGAGCTCGGTCAAAGACAAAGAGCATATGTTAAATATTATAGAGGGAGTAACTCAACAAATATGAACTAAAACAATTAGATAAATTTGAATATGATGCTTATTTTTCTTCTTTTTTTTAGCAATCGTATTGTTAACTACTTTTTTAGACTAGCACAATACATATAATTATTTGATTTTAATTTTTGTTACTTGTTTAGAAATTATTTGTATCATTAAAAAATAATTTTTATAGTAATTAGTATTTTTTTTAAATAAAAATTGTGTAATTGTGTAATTATAATTTATACTACTAAACATGACATAAGAAATTACGATGAAATTACAATCTATTAACCAAATACATCAAAAAAATTACAAATTTTGATAATTAGAAGAAAATATAATTACATTTTCATTTCCTCACCACCTAAATAAAAGCTTCCGTAAGAGTGTTACAAGTGGGATTCTTATTTTAAGAAAGCCATAACGGAATCTCTAAATTAAACAATCAATTTGAGGAAATGAAGCATTAAACAATCAAAATCCAATTCAGCTGTCCAATGTCTATCCACTTACAGTAAAACAAACTTGTATCCCAAATATTTAATTACATGTACTAAAGATTTCCATAATAATCTTGTTCCTTCTCTAATTCAGGGACTTACTTTCTGCAGTAAATGCCCTGATTTTGACTTCCCAAATCTACTCACAAGAAAAATGTGGTAACCTAATTATGAACAATTTCAAATTTGAAAGCATAATCCCAATCACCCTCAATTAGCTGCTAATGGCAATCTTTGGCTTGTGTGAACAGGAAGCCGATGGAAGTGATTTTCTCCTTAATCATTTCAATGATTTGAGAAGCAGAAGGTCTAACAGTGAGACACTGGTGTAGGCAAAGTGCAGCAATTGAAAGCAAACACCTGGCTTCTTCCAAGTCAAACTCTCCAGCCAGACGTGGATCCACCAATTGTGCCACTTTCTCCTCCGCCCCATGCTCACTTATGCCCCTTAAATTGGGTGCCACAATTGAAGTCAACAGGTGTCCCTTTTCTGGACAAAAGGCCTTCATTCCAGTCACGAGTTCCAAGATAATAACACCCAAGCCGTAAACATCGTTCTTTTTGGAGGCCAATCCAGTTCTCAAGTAATGAGGGTCAGTGTAACCTGGTGACCCAACCATTACTTGCTTCGTCCTGGAACAAGATGGCGGCACCACCGTTGAAGAAAACCCCATCTTCGCTGACCCAAAATCGCACAGCTTGCAATTAAAATACTGGTCTAGCAAGACATTAGACGGCTTGATGTCCCCATGAACTATTTGGAGGGTGCACTTTTCGTGTAGGTATTCGATTGCTTGAGCAAGTTGGAAAGCTATGGAAGTGCGGGTTTTCCATAAAAGCACTTCCTTTTCCCTTTCGTGTAGTTTCTCTTGTAAGTTCCCGTTAGGAGCGTACTCAAATACCATGGCCCCTTCCTCTACACACAAAATAAATGAAGTTTCAGTTAGTAACACTATTCATTTCAATAATAGTAACTTCTTTTTTTTCTTTTGAAAGAGTAAAGCAGTAGACTCATGTAACGTACCAAGATCATCGCAGTAACCAAGAAGCTTAACGATATTATCATGACGAAGTCGGAGTAAAATGTCCAGTTCCTGTTTGAACACTTGGTTTAGTCGATCACTAGCGGCATGGATCTTAACTGCTCCACGGCTAGAACCAGACAAGTTAGCCAAGTAGACATTGCTAAACCCACCCTGACCAATCACACGGGAGAAATCCTTAGTGTTAGCTTTAATCTCTTCCCATCTGAATTTCCTGACAAACCCTTCACCGTCGACGCCAAGATCGTTTCCCTTGATTTGATCAGGTTGAACGGTTGACGTCGATTTACGGCGTTCGAGTTTCCTGAGTCTGTAGCATCTGAACAACAACCCCATTGCAAACGACTAGGCAAGAAGCAAGACAAGAGAAACAGTGATGAGAAAAGCGATTCGAGGGTGAAAGTGCAGTTGGGTTGTTTTTAAAGGGGGTGTCGGCGGATCACTGCAAGTGTGGGAAACAGTGGAAGGTAAGGAGAGGGAAGCGACGCAGAAAATGAGTATTGGGTTTGGTAGCACTAAAGAATAAGAGAATGGATGGGATGGACCTAATAAAGCGAGTACCAGCAGACAAATTTTGAAACACATGAAACAGGTTTTGCTTCAAACATTAGATATGTCAGTAGTCAAAGGGCTCAAAGATGTAGCCATGGGAGCGCACATAACGCCACAAAACCTCCATATCTAATATTCTGATTTAAGGAGAGAGAATGCGATGGAAGCCCCGCAGGAAAGCCACAGAGGTGCTTCTCTTTTTAGCCTAATAACTTTTAAACCATTTCAATTTTGACCAACTGGCTATTCTAAATTTTCAATTTTTTAATAAAAAATTTGAAGGTCGACACTTAGACTTTCTTATGATTTCTTTCATTTAGTAAAATTTAAAAACAAATTGACCAATTTAATTTGTTTTTGGTATTTGTAAGGTAAGTTTTATAATCTATGTTTGAGATTTGTGATTGTCCTTCGGCCCTTCCTAACAATATTGTCTCCAACATTCAAATTTAAATCTCTCATTAGAAATGCAATAAACATTGAATAGATATATACTTCATATTCATATCACAATAATATAAAACTAATATCATGTATTTTTTTAAAATACTTTAAGGCTTATATTGTAATATGTATATTTTTATTTTGTAACACCCATAAAATTGTTATACTTTAAAAGTAGTAATAAATCAAGATTGTGTAAAATTGATTTTTTAATAAATTAAAATAAGGAAATGAAAGTGATAAAAGAGAAGGTTAAGGAGTATCAAAGAAAGTTGAATTGGGAAGTATGTTATGGTATACTAAATTAAAGTAAGGACTAAATCATAAATATGTAAAAGATTTTGAGGTTCAAGTACAATTATTTGAAATAGGGGGTTGAAGCATAAACATGAGAAAATTGAAGGACCAAACATGAAAATAACACAATTTGTTATGACATGAAATTGGTGTGCAAGGACCAAATTGAATAAGTGGAGAAATACGAAGGACTAAATCACAATTTTATCTAAAGTGAGTAGTGATTCAAGGGGAATTTTGAAGAATCATGAAGGGTAATCATTACCTAAATTAGATAATTATATGGTGTAATAATTAAGGAAGAAAAAATGTTAAAACATGATTGGTTGAATATTTTATTATAAGATATTTATTAATATTTTATTTAATTAAAGTTAGCATAAAAAGAAAGAAAGATGGAGAAAGTTTTGTTTTCTTTACAATTTAGTCATTTTCCATCAAAATCCACTATTTTCACCTAGAAATCAAAAGAATTTTCATAGCCACCAAGAGACAAAAATGATTAGAAGGATATGGTGAACAAGATATTAACTTGGATTCAAGCAAATAGAAGTTGGAGAGAGAAAATCAAGCCAAAGCTTGATTCCAAGAGAACAAGAAAGAGATTGAGAAAGTATATCAAGTGATAAAGAAAAAAGAAGAGCAAATGATTTGAGTTTGGAAAAGGTAAGTACCCATGAATTCTCTAGTTATTTAAGGATTAAAATGTAGACTTGGTGAAGTTTTGTGCTAAATTAGTAAAATAAAGTGTGAAACAATTTAATATGTGAATAAGGAAGATATGATAAAAGTTTAATGAGTGTGTTATGATTTAATATGTGAATAAGTTTTGTGATAAAGTATTGTAAATGTGTAATTGTGGAAATATATGGAATTTTTATGATGACAATGAGTAAATTGTCAAACTTGAGAAATTATGTGGATGAAATAATAGAAGTGAAATACAAAATTAATATGTGAAACAAGATATTGAGAGAAATTATGTAATTAAAGGGTAACAAGAAAGAAAATTGATTTAATATGATTAATTAGTGAATATTGAACTTTTATGACAAAAAGGGACTAAATTGAAAAGTTATGAAAGTTTACAAGAAAATATTTGATAAGTGAAGAATGTAGTAGAGAAAGAAAAAAATACATGATTATTGTAATTCAAATTATGATTTTTCTTTAAGTTGTGGAAAGATAAGGATTAAATTGAAAAAGTGAAAAATTGTACTTAAATTGTGAAATTTTATATGGATAAATAGAATGTGTAAGAAAGTGTGATGAAATGCTATATCTATGAAAAGTGAAAGTGAGATTGAATTACAAAGAATAGTAAATAATAGAAATAATTATTAAATTATATTTATTATGTGAATTATTTTGGTGAAATAAAAGAATTATGAAAAAGAAAAAGGACTAAATTGCGAAATATGCAAAAGAGGCATGTGGGAAGCTATGGTAAATTTTATTAGTGAATATGAAATTTTTATAAGATAATGAATTATGTTTCAGGTGTCAAAGAAAGTCGATAGTTCTGTTTATTGAGTTGTTACAATAAGGACTAAATTGAAATAAATTCAAAATATACAAATTATGTTCTAAAATGTGAAAATGAAGTGATTTCTGTCTTAATTTCACAAAGTAGACAAGATGAGAACTATTAAGTAAGCAACACTTCCATCAACCAACAACCATAAATTTAGTCCAATTTTTACAATTTAGTCCCTATACTAAAAACTAATTAAGCAACACTTCCATCAACCAACCACCATAAAATTTAGCTAATCATTATCATTTTCGTACAAGCAATAATCCTACATACAGGCAAAGCATACCTCTAAATAGACATAAGAAATGGGTTAACAAAAGTTTAGAGTTTTCTTAAAGATGCTTGAGGAAGATGAAAATGGAAGCAATCGTGATGAGGAATAACACTAAAGATCAGATTTTTATCAATGAAAATAAAATGAAAATGAACTATATTAATGTTTAAGGATTAAAAGGAAAATACAAGCAAAGTTGGAGAACTGAAATTCAAATAAGACAAGGTTATAGTAGAAACTAACTACCAACTAACATGAAAACTAGAAAAATAATTAAACCCTAACTAAAGCTTGAAAAAGACAACTAAAACCCTAAGCTAAAAAGATGAAAGAACAATGTTAAAAGTAGCCTTATTTTTTCTTCTCAACCAGAAGTGGCTTTTAACATCTGATTGCGACCCAACATTTTGGACCAGAATGCCCCTGAACGTCTAATTTTGATTGGGGTTGGTGTTGGACAAAGACTACCCCTATAGTCATATTTCTCCTCATCAGGTAGTGGAATCACGATACCTAGGCTCTGGTATAGCTATATCTCAAGGAAAATAATGTTAACAACTCGAGTTTGAATGTTGATAGTTTACTTAACATGAATGCTTACTTTAAATCCTCCCATCTAAATGAAGGAATGGAACAAATTATAAGAGGTGGTTTCATTTAAGTGGTTAAAATTATTAGAAAGGGTGAAAGAAGATAAGAATAAGAGCCTTTCAACCTATCTCAAAACTAGGTTCCATTGTTACTTTTTAAGATGGTGGTGGCAGAAGGAAGAAATTTATAGGAGAAAGTGACACTAAGGCATATATGAGAGATATTCACCCGGTACAACTTGTAGAATCTACCCGTTAGGTAAAAATTTTGTAAAGTGATGGAAGGAGAAGTATAAAAGATTATGGAAATAATTTATGGTAGGGATAAGATGCAAGAGTTTAAAGAAGGACCCGATTCACAAATAAAAGAATGGGAGGGATTTAAAGATTCCATTTTAGAAGCCATTAATGTAAATATGTAGGAAATAAATGCCATAAATGAAGAGCAAGATGGATATCATAGCTCTTCTAGTGAAATTAGTGGGAAAAAATAGAGATATCAGAATTATGATAATGATGATGCTTTCGCAAAAGACAAAAATGTGAGGCGTGCTATCTAAGCAATAGAAGCTCATAATGATGAGGGCAAGATCACATCATATTGGGCCTTAAAGGGGGTTGTCCAACAACTCTTAAAAGAGTCATTATTATACTTATATGGAACACTAGGGGCTTGGTTCAACCCCTAGTTATTCTCTACTTACAACAATTGACCCAATAGCATATGTTTAACCTTTGTTTTCTAATAGAAACTAAAAACTGAAACTTTTTAAAGGGTGGGTTAACCAATGGGGTTTTTGTAACCAAGTTTGGATTTCTACTGAAGAAAGGACTGTGGGGCTCTTTATCATGTGGGGCAATAATGTTAAATTCACTGTAACACCTCTTACTTGGTTCAACAACTGTCACAGATAAGAGATGTCACATTGACGCTATTTTTGCACTTACAAAATTTCTTTTCATTTTTTTAACAAACAACATTTAAATAGTTCAATAAGATCTCATTAAAACAATATTCAACATATTAAAAGGTTTAAAAATATTTTATAATTGTTTCGTAAGTGACTGGACGTGGAAAAAACATAAATTGACTTTCGATTGCCCAAATGGCTTAAAATGCATGCTTTCGAATAAACTCAAGTAAGAGAAATTTTAAATCCAATTTCAATTTACCTTCAATTTTCACATCTTATTCTAAAATTTTTAGGTATTAAAAGTCATTTTATATTTTCATAAAGTCCCATTAGGAATGAGGATGTTTAGGCATCATTCAGAGTCATTTTAGGACTCAAAAACACAACTTTAGTGGTGCAAGTGACCATCGCCAGATGTAGAAACATCTAGAATGGAAATACTGCAACAAAAATATAATAAATAAAGTAGCGGTGTTCGCAAGTATACGAGTCAAATTGTAATATAGCAACGTGTTACAACAAAACACTCCGGGAAGTATTCCAAGGATCATACCCAAGGCAGGTTGAATTAAACTAAAATTAATTTTCTATACTACCAGGGCTAAAGTACAATTAATTAAATGAAATAACATAAATTAACTAAAACTAAAGGCAACCAATTAACAATCGAAATTAATCCAATTAAGTAAGTAAAAGATTAACTCACTTATGTGTTACTAATTAACTTCAGAACTCAGGTTTTATCGAGTTAGCTATTAATTAACCAGTTATTACCTCTCGGCCTCTAACTAATTAACTAATCGACCAATACATGTTTATCTCTCGACCTCACTTTATTGACCAGGATAAAATATGATTTACTTAGTAAACTTATCTCTCGATCTCATTTATTTTAAATTACTTCCTAGGGTTATCAATCCTAGGGTTTAATCGCACATAATTTAAGCCAACTAACTCAAACTCAAACCCTAATTCTTTAGTTAATTATTCCCACATCCGATCATTAATTTCCTTAAGGAAACTAGCCATGCAACATCCCACCTGGCAAGGTCCTAATGTTCAAATATTGTTCATCATCGTATGGTGTTTAAAGCGAGATCTGAGTGGGTAAGATATCAATTGTGACTAAGTATGTAAGTCTCTGAGTGCAACTTTAGGCAAAGTCTGTGTTGGGTGAGCTTGGTGGTTTGGTAGACTCACTTGTAGAGTATACATCAACTCCCCTGTAGAGTATACGTCACCCCAGTTATTAGACAATTATGTTAAGTCTTTAGTTGAAGATCTATTTATCATCTTATTGTTTTATTATTATATTATTACTCGAGTTGAACAATTTAGTTAGAAAAATAAGAATTTGTTAGAATATAACTAAGTTACTGTAGTTGATAAGACTCACATTTATGATGAGAGAGAAAGTGCTTAGTCATGAGAATCGAGGGAGTTTAGTGGGATAATCAGACTTATCCACTAAACCCAGCTTCCATGTATAGTTGTATAAGGCTAGTATTGGTTTCTTGAGTAAGTTTTATATTTTCCCTTACACCCATATTTTCTTGTCAAACTTTCTCTACACTTTTCTCTTAGTAAACCTTAGACCAGAAGCCTACTTGATGAGTTGAGTTCGTTGTATTCAGCCAACCCTTTTATTGTTTTAGCACCTGGTAAATATCGATGAACCCTAGGTTATTTCATGGTTATTTACGTGATCTTTGAGCTACATGCTTTAGCGTCAATTTTGAGTGTAAGGAAGAAAACTTCATGAATCTTGGTTTTCTGATGATGTTTCTTGTAAGTTTGTTTAGTTTTCTGGCATACAATCTAATAAGTTTAACTATTTATATTATATAGCTCAATATACTCCTGAAGGTTCTCGTGATAAGGGCAAGAGTCTTACTGTTTAAACTTACTGCATTTTCTAGTGAGTTTGTTCTTACTCCATGTGTCTATAATGCCTTTGTTTATGTTTGATTTAAGGTGAGTATATATATTCTATGAAAATGTAATATTTTTGCAAGAGTGATGGATGATTGTTATAGTAGTTTGGTTTGGTTTGTCCATGTTAAAGATGTAAGAACCTTTCTTCATGTTTATGCCACTACCCCTTGCTTCTGAAACGAACAATATGATTTGAAATATACATGAATTCAAGCTAAAGGAAAATGAATGAACGAATGATATGGCTCTGAATATGGACTAAGGTTTGTGGCTAATACGAAGAAGGTAATTTGTATGATTGCATAGGCATAATGTACACGCCAAAGGAATAGTGTTCGGCGTATAGACTGTCTATGTTTGGTATCTGCCAACTGGCGAACTGTGTGACTGTGTTGAGTTGGAAAGATTTATCTGAACTATATTTGTAGATGGCAATGTTTTCCTCCAAAGCTCACTAAGTTCTTTGAATTTAGTTAGTTACCTGTCCTTCTCAAGTCTACTGACGAAGTAAATGAATCTCTGAAGACTACGCTAGAGGACTATCGTTGTTGTGAGACTTTTTATATTATGTATTGTGCATGACATGGGGATGGTGTCAATATATTTACATTTTGAAGAATGTATTTTGTATCTAAACTATTGATCATGAACCTATGGTTCTAATGAAATTTCAGTGAAGTATTCATGGCTTTCAAAGAGTACTATCTTATTTATTTTTGGATGATGAAATAGGTTATATTTTATACTAAATTAAGTTGTAGTTTTAAATTGGTTTACTCCAAATACGATTTTAAATGATAATGGTTTTAAGGCAGAGATGCGCAATTCTTGGATCCTCCTTAAGGATCAGATTTGGAGTGTTACAAGCCACTCATGGATCTAGATACAATTATCCCTTATTTCATATTCAACATGCAAAATAGAAAATTAAATAGAAAAAAGGGAATAAGAGATTAAATTTGTTTCAATTTGCACACGAAAGCTGGATTTCTTTTGAAAGTTGCGAAGATAATCCCAAATGCAATTGGAAACAAAAAAGAAATAAATAAAAATCACTTAATTAAAAGCTTGGATCGAAATCAAATCCAAGCTAAACAAAGAAACAAATTTTGGTTTATAACATAAAAATGACTAAATTGAAATAAAGTAAAAACTGAAAATAAAAAATCTAAACTAAACTAAGTGGCTCACTTGACCAAACCTCCTAAAGTGAGGCTAAACACACATATTTATAGCTAAAATTTTCTGAACTAATTAAGTTAATTACAGCCTAAAAAATGATAAATGTTTATTGTGCTGACAGAAACACTCCTAACTTAATTATTTATGTTCGCCGTTCGGTGTAGCTAAAATTTTCTAATCTAATTAAGTTAATTACAACTTAAAAATTGATAAATGTTTATTGTGCTGACAAAAACACCCCTAACTTAATTATTTATGTTCGTCGTTCGGTGTCACGGCATCACAGGACCAATGCTGTGACACGGCCTTTCGGGGCTAAATTCATTGGCTTGGAGGTCCAGTGTTGTGACACCACATCCCGGTGTCGCAACGTTGCTGTTGCCCTTTGCGTTCTCAGTCTAAAATCAGTGTCCTACGCACTCAAGTAGCTCGTTAGTTCATCCCTCGGCCCGTATTGGCCCATTAGGTCATCATATGACTAAAAATTGCATAAAAACGCTTATTTTGCTAAAATTAAACTTAAACTACTATGTTTATCTCAAACCCATGTTCAAGTCAATTCATAAGACAAAACTTAGATTAAATCCATGAAAAATATAATAGACATTATGAAAACAATACCAAGTTTACAATCTCAATGTGAACAAACTTCACCTATGTATATGTCATTTCAAACTCTTTTAATACAAAGCAATAAAAACTAAATTCTCTATTCCTTTCAAAGCTCGCATGGAAATGTGATCCTTATAAGACACTATTGCTAGCATTATAGACAAAGTCTTCCACCTATGTGTTTTAAACAACTAATGTGGTCAACTTGGAGAGCTTAGTAAGCATATTAAGATTTTTTACTTTACCATCTTTTTTACTAGTGGCGTCTTTTATCAATTATGAAATTCAACTTTAAGAATACCAATTACTATTGGAACCTTAGCTCCATTCACTTAATGATTTTATTCGCTAAGACTTAAGGTTCTCAAATATGATTTCACTCACTTATTGAGTATTCACTTAGCCATCCATTAATCAAATGAAGCACATTTACTTCCACTTATAGCCAATTAGTCATTCTTTTACGTTTTAATATCAAGTCAATTTATGATCCATTCATTTATTGTTTCTTCACTAAGGCTCCAAACACTCAAATTTCGTTCCATTTAATAATTAACTTTACTAAACCAAGAAAATTACAAAAGTGCTTGTTGTTTAGAAGGCATCTCAGTATTAAATATTATATCACTAACTCATTATTATCTTTTATTCACATATAGCTTCACTTATTACCCCTTTAATCTTTATTTCACTTTAACATTTGTCATCGTTGGTTCAATTTGTGCTTTCTCTATTCCATAGTTTCATGTTTACAGTTTATCACTTTAAATCACATTTATAGAGTATATTCATTAACATATTTTATTGTTACAATTTTTAAACACTTCGCCTCTAGTATGACTGCAATTAAAAAAATATATTAAGATATGGTACCTGAACACATGTAAGTTATTTATTTAATTTGTTGTAAATAATTATTCTTAGTTATTTTAAGTATGTATAATTAAATGCTGACTTAGCTCACAATCCATAAGTTTATAGGTAAATGTGAGCCGTTCAATAATAATGATGATAATTATTATTTAAATTTTAAGATATTTCAAAATTAATTTAATATTTATATACAATTTTAAAATTCTAAATCTTAAAATCTTTAACTTTAACTTTCATACTGGTATATAATAAGGAAATGTTCAATCATGGTACTTTAATGGAATGACTCCATGACTAAATAATATTGTATTTAATAGATAAACAGTTGAAATCTAATTACAAATTGTTTGAGCCCTAATTATATGTCTAATCGGTCCCTCCGCTAGCTTGATACTACTTTGAACAATTTGCACTTGAATTGACATGAATGAATGGAAACGACAAATTAGAGAAACAGATCGCATGTATCATTATCTGCAATGAATGTGTTTTCTCGACATGTGCAAGAGATGACTTAGAGATTAAGTTAATTTATTCTAATTATTTTTAATTTATTTGCATTTGAATAATTGAATATTCGAAGTAGAAATTGAATTCATTAGTCACCACAGTTTTAGTGAATAAATTAATTAAATAAATTTACTCATAGATTCTAGTAAAGTAAAGTCGTCATGACTTAAACGAAATTAAAATTGGATTAAGAAAATAATTTAATTAGAAAATTAATTAATTATATTTTAATTAAATAAATAAATAATATTTTTGAGAAAAGAAAATTAGTTATTGAGTTAGTTTAAAGATTAAATAACACATATAATTAATACTCAATACAAGAGACCGACTAAGAGGCTCACTTGAGTAGCAAGGGGTAGCAACCCTAATTCCCCATAAGAGGCGTTGCTCCCGCACCCATGCAAACCCATTAGGGAATAAATGTGTTTTTACATCAAAATAATATTATTTATTTACTCCTTATTCAATCAGGACTCTTGTATTTATTTTCTAAGAAATAAATACTATATTTTGAGAGAGTTCGTCTTTTTATTTCTAGTTTTTGACATAATTAATATTCCACTAAATATTAATAAAATTTTAATTTTGTGCATTCAGTTCATGAAATTAGAGCCTACACTCTAAGCAGATCGAAATTTGAGTATATCAGAGAAGATTGTTTGGTCAAAATTTAAGAATCGTTTACACCACCTAACTCAAAAAGCATTTACTCATTTAATTAGAATTTATTATTATAAATATCAAAATTGTTCAGTTTAAGAAAATTAATTTTTCGATATATAACAAAATCAATTTTAATTTTAGTTTTAGAAATACTTAAAATAATAAAGTATGACAATCCAACAAAATACTCTTAAGATATACATATAAATCTCCTTAAAAGCTCTGCACATAGTGTGAAATTGAACACCCTTATATGAGAAAGGATTGTATGAAACTGTGATTCCAAGTCATCCTTATCCCTTTCCAATGGGAGAATGAAAAATCAGATTTTTCCTCCTGACTTTTAGCATTTTTAATTGAATTTGAATTTTGTCAGGAGGAAGAAATTGAAAATCAGGAGCAAAAATCTGATTTTTCATTCTCCCATTGGAACGGAATAAGGATGACGTGGAATCACAGTTTCATACAATCCCTTCTCGCCTTATATAGCCTTTAAACTTAGCAATAGAATTGTCAAGATCACATGAAGACCATCGCTTTTATCTGCTTGGTTTTCAAATTTGAACATCCAAGATATTAATTTGATTTTAGAATTAAAACAACACTCTTCAAGCTAATCAATTTTAACCCTTATCCTCAACAAGATGGAGTCCCAAATAACTTGAACTCTTCCTTGTTTATCAAAGATTCCTTCTAGCAAATGGAATCTAAAAACATTTTATCTAGTTCCTATTTTTACAACAAAAACTTGCTTTTGTTGCTTAGCACAAAATATAAGGATAATATTTATAATATCACAAGTCAAAATTTCCAATTTACCATAAGGTATTTCGACTGTTTTAAATCTTGTTAAAATTCATGTTGCAGCAATAAGTTCAACTATTAAAGCTTCTAACCAATGACGATGATGTTATATTTTTTTTGTACTAATATAGAGGAGTGCAATGCAGTGAAGGACATTTTGAGGCAATATTGTTATATGTCTGGACATGTTATTAATTTTGATAAGTCTGTGCTCATTATTTGCAAGAATTGCCTTCATAAGTTTCTTGAGATATTTTGACAAATTCTGAATGTGAAGGTTGTGTAAGAACCCATAAATTTGTAAGGCTTAATTTAAAGAATTTTTAAGGAAGATGTAATTTTTTCTAATTGGTCATTGAAAGAATTCAAGGAAAACTACGAGGTTGGAAGTGAAAGGTACTACCAAAAGATGGCAGAATTACATCAATCAACTCTAGACTAAATAAAATCCCAAAGTTTTATTTTTCATGCTTTAAAGCCTCGGTCAAGGTTTGTGAAAAAAATGGATATGATCACTAGAGACTTTTATTAGAAACATGATAAAAGGAAAAAGGAATATGCATTATGTTATGGGAGGAAAAAGCTGGTCTAAAATAGGTTTTTAAATTTCTGTTAAATTCTGTTATTTACTTAATTACTAGTCAAAACGATGCGTTATATAAGGGTTTAATGAAATGATTCATTTGGGGGTGTTTGGGGAACAAAACGAGGCATTTTAAGAGTTAAGTAAACGGTGCGTGGCATCAAGCAAGCTAGCACAATCAGTTGTAACTGTTTTTGTTCTTTTCCAATGAAGCAACCTTCTCCTATATGTATAATACCATCAAAAGGGGAATAAGAGCCATCCATCTATTATGAAATGAAGTTTTTCACTTAACCTATCTTCTCTCTATTCTCTACTATTATTTCTCAATTTCTACCTTTCTGTTATTTCTAAAATCAGTTTCTAACAAAGGTATAAGAGCTTGACGATTCTCATGATCGGGGAGGGGATTTCCACTCGTTTGCAGAAGGACATCACACATTTACAACAGGATGTCGCCACACTTCATACCGAGTTCTCACAGTTGGACAGTCATATTGCCTAGAGGTTTAAGAAGATGAAGGATGAACTCCAAGAGGAGCTGAAAAATTAACTTCAAGGTTAGGTTCAAGGCTTATTTAAGCAGTACTACAGGAAACCCTCCACCTAGGTTCCCTCTAAAAACGCCCTATTACCCTTCTCAAAGAAATGGCAAAAGCTCCCAATAGTGTGGTAATGTTGAGGTTAGTTATAACTCGTCTAAACTGGAATGTCCTCACTTTAATGGTATGTATTTTAAGGGATGGTGGGCCAAGCTTGAGCAATACTTTCTGGCTGAAGCTATGCCCGTACAGAATAGGTTAAGGGTAGTTATGCTGCATCTGGAGGGTCGGGCCTTATAATGGCACCATTTTTATGCTCAAAGACAGGGTGGTTTCCACATGCTGAATGGGAGGCGTATGCTCAAAGTTTGAAAGAGAGGTTTGGTTATCAAACCTTTTAAGACCTCGCTTTAAAACAAGTAGGAACGATATACCAATACCAAGACTCATTTCTGAGTTTGCTCAATCAACTTCAATACCAAGACCTTTCAGTTCATTCTTTCACTTTTGATGATATTCAGGTTTTCATACCTATCATTGATCAAGAAATGAATCTAGAACCTCAACAATACAATGTTGAACAACTCCCTATTCAAGATAATGTAATTTTTCCAGAAGAACAAACTCAACAACCTTAAGAACAAGTGTCATTAAGAAGGTCCACGAGAGAGGAGAATATTATTGTAGATTATTATGTTGTATTTCTCCAAGAACATGAGGATGACAATGGAATGATGAAAGATGATCCGATCATCTTCGTTAAGCCATGAAAAGTTCTAATTCTGAAAAGTGGATTGATATCATGCAAGAAGAGTATAAGTTTTTACAAGAAAATAAAGTTTGAGAACTTGTCTCATTACCTGAAGGTGTAAAACCAATTGGTTGTAAATGGATATGTAAAACCAAGAGGTATGCAAATGGTAATGTGGAGTGGTATAAGGCACGTCTTGTAGCTAATTCTCCAGTTTAATTGAAAGTCTCTTTCTAACAATCATGATACTTTTTTCTCATCTTGATCTTGAGCTACATCAAATGGATGTTAAGATTGCATTTCTCAATGGTGACATTGGAGAAATAATTTATATAGTGCAACTAGAAAACTTTGAGGTAGAAGACCCAAAGAATATGGTTTGTAAATTAACAAAATCCATTTATGGACTCAAACAAGCTTCTTGTCAATGGTACCATAAGTTTCATCAAGTAACTGTCTTGTTCGGTTTTGAGATGAATATTTTTTATGATTGTGTGTATCACAAATCCTGTGGGAGTAGGTATATATATTCCTAGTTCTATATTTTGATGACATTTTGCTTGTCACTAATGATAAAAGTTTATTGCACGAAACTAAGAGGTTTGTTATCTAATCATTTTGAGATGAAATATCTTGGGAAGCCAATTTTGTTTTAGGAATTTAGATACATCGAGACCGATATCGGGGTATTTGTAACACCTCTAACCCGTATTAATCTCTGGAACAGGGTTACAAAGCATTACTAGAGTTTATAAATCAAACGGATAGAAATTTCAAACATTTCATATCATAGCAATAAACATATTAAAAACTAAGTCAAAACATACATATTGCCCCTCATACGAGCCCTCAAGGCCCTAAATATGCGTTAGAAACAAGTTGAGACTAAATCAGAAACTCAGAGAATTTTTCAGAAAATAGTGAAAATTTTCAACACTACAAGGGTCACACGGCTATGAGACACGCCCATGTCTCAGGCTGTGTGGGCATTCAAAATAGGGACACACGGCCGTGTCCCAACTCGTGTCCCAGCCCGTGTCCGTGCCTGTGTAACTCACTAACTTGGGTCACACGGCCAAGCCACACGACCGTGTGCTAGGCCATTTAACAACGTGACTTGCAACCCTTTGAAAACTATAGGGGACACACGGCTGAGACACACGCCCGTGTCTCTGCCCGTGTGGATGAAAATAAGCCATTTTACAAGCCATTTTTCTCACCCAACTAAACATGTACCTACAACAAAAAATGCACATATATACAAGCCATAACAAGGCACCAAAGTTATGCATATTCTAGCTTCATACATCTGGTATATTCACATACAACCAATATGCCCATAGACACCTCAAATGACAAAATAATAACATGACTAACCATGTAATCAATTTGACCAAAATACTCAACTAACTTTTAGTCATATTTTTATCAATACATACCATTGAATTTACTAACCAAAAACTTACAAAATGGTGCCAAATATACCATTCAACAAATAACATCAATAACCATATAAGCCATTCATGTAACAGCCCAATTTTAGGCCTAGTCGAAAAAGTGGTTTCGGGAACAAAAATATGACGAGAAAAAAATTTATTTTTATGGTCTACGATTCCATGGAATGATTTTGTAAAAATTTTGTTCGAAAATTCGACGTTTGGGCACTCAATTTAGTAAAAAGGACTAAATTGTAAAAAGTGAAAAAGTTGAGTTCTACATGTTAAAAGTGCCCAATTTATGAAATTTTAAATTAGAGGTCCTTAAATGGAAATTAGACCATTTGTTAACTTGTTGGACAAAAATGGACATGAGATAAGTGAAATAGGATATTTTTAAGTTAGGGCGAAAATAGCCAAAAATTTGTCCATCTTCAAGCCTTGGCCGAATTTCACAAGGTGGGAGCCATAGTTAGGGTTTTCAAGCTTCCAAGCTCCATAGTAAGTGATTCCAAGCCCCGTTTTTAATGTTCTTTATGTTTTTGGAGTCTCGATAACTTGATATAGCTTATTCTAGCAATAATTTAACTTAGGGTTTATATTTGGAAAAATACCCATAGGTGAAATGTGTTTATTTTGATGTTTTATGGTAGAATATGAAGTTATAAATTATGTTAAATAACTTTTGCTAAGCGATTTTAAGTGAAAACGAGTAAAACGACATAATCGGTAAAAATACCTAATGTTCATAAGTAAGTAAGTTTTAGAGTGGGAAGTCGATGTTGCCATAGAATGAAAAAATGTTTAGCATGTCATAATACATAAGAATAAGGGATGAAGTTTAATTTACGAGCTTTGGGGCAAAAGTGTAAATATGGAAAAGTTTAGGGGTAAAATTATAATTTTTTCAAAGTTTGAGTCAAGGACTGTTTTGATAAATGTGAGTATTAAATAAGTCAAATGTGTTATTATAGATCAAGAAAAAAGTGGAATCAATCTTGATCGGAAAAAAGAAAAGATTAAAGACTAAATTGCTAAATTTTTATATTATTGCACCAAAGTAAGTTATGTGTAAATAATAGCAATATATTTTTATAAATTGTGAATTATATTTGATATGTGAATTAATATTGGATGTAGAAGGAAAATTGTTCATGAATTATTCAAGTGATAAAGTGTTTAAAATAAAGTGTTAAGTGTAAATTCCCGGTTGAACTTAGGAATAGAAGTGGATACAAGTGACATGTCACTAGAGACCAGTGTTACAGTGTTACAGTGAGTCCTGGGTGCTGGGTGATCTAGCATGTGTTGCAGACACCTGATAGCTTGTGTGAGCAGGCCCGTGGACATTTCCAGTGTTATTGATCAGTGGTAGCTTCGGCTACATATCAGTGTGGCACTTATGTGCTAATTCTCTACGTATCCGTGTATATTCTGAGTGTTCAACGAGAAATTGACTAAGTGAAAATACATGAGATCATGTAACAATTAAGTGTAATTGAATGATGAATATATGTGTGGAATTGAATTGAATAGTGATCGAAAGTGAAAAAGTGAAATTATGAAATAGTAGAATTAGCAAGAAAATAGTTTTGGACAGAAACAGTTGTGTGACTTTAAAAAATTACCAAAAATGATGGAAATTGAATTAGAGAGTGAATAAGATATGAAATGAAAGCTTAATGAGTCTATTTTTACATAAAAGGAACAGATCAAGCAAAAGACTCATATATATTGAGATATTTTAAGTTTAGTGAGAAAGGGTCAGAATGAGTTTGGAATCCCCTATTCTGAATTTGGAAAATTGTTAAAAATTGTACAAAAATAATTACGGGCTAAAATTTATATGTTTAGAACCCTGAATGAGTCTATTTTCAAGTGAAATAAATGTAAGTACCATATGAATTAGAGAGTGAATAAGATATGAAATGAAAGCTTAATGAGTCTATTTTTACATAAAAGAAACAGAGCAAGCAAAAGACTTATATATATTGAGATATTTTAAGTTTAGTGAGAAAGGGTCAGAATGAGTTTGAAATCCCCTATTCTGAATTTGGAAAATTGTTAAAAATTGTACAAAAATAATTACGGGCTAAAATTTATATGTTTAGAACCCTGAATGAGTCTATTTTCAAGTGAAATAAATGTAAGTACCATACGAATTCTATACAGTGAGGTAATTAATTTTTAGTGAAGAGAGGTCAGAACTGTCAAGCAGTGAAATAAGGGAAAATTTGAAGAATAAACTGTACTTATTGGCTAAGAAAAAAATTCTAAAAATTTAATGGTAAGAAGATATGTGAATCTAGTTTCAGGAAAAATTAACGGATCTTAATTTGGAGCTCTGTAGCTCTGGATAAAAATAATCTAGTGACTCTAACTCGGATAGACAGCTTTGAATATACATGTGAGTGAATAGTAAAATTATAGAAAATGTTATTTATAATAGTGTTATGTACATTAAGGATGTGGAATGGAGAGGAGGAGGAGGAAAAATAAAATATATGAATGGTTTTTATATAAATTGGTCATATGTCGATTATATTTGATAAATGTTGAATTAGAAATGACATAATGTTTCATTTCAATTAGTTATTATGAACTGAATTGTAAATTCATATGGATGAAACCAAACAATTATTTATTAGTATTATGCATGACATAATGTATTATTCTATATATATATTCATGGTTGAATTTTGATTGTTGAGAAAGATAGACAAATTGGAAAGAAAGTTCAAATTGAGTAGAACGCAGGGTGGAGTACTTTCGTTCAGTGATAAAGACGAATTGACGGAAAATACCATGGATGGACCATGGCAATAAGTGATATGTAATTCCGTGTAAGACCATAGCTAGGCTATGGCATCGGTATATGTTATGTGATTACGTGTAAGACCATAGTTGGACTATGGCATCGAGAAAATAAAGTACTCAATTCCATAAGACGTCCACTAATTTGACAAAGTTGGTAAGTGTTACATGGACTCACACCCAAGTGATAGATTTATTGTGATTGTTGAAGTTGAATTCAATTAAGTGATTTCACCAATTGGATATTGTATATGGCAAGATGTGTTAGTGAATTACATATTTATGAAATGATATTTGAAGTTCAGTAAGTGATATATGAAATTAATATGAAAAGATTTATGATTGTTATTAGTATTGTTTCTGACATAATGTGGATTCTTCGATGTTGAAATGATTTAATGGATTTATTGAGCATATGAATGAGTATGAGACTCATACGAGTTAGTATAGATATGTACATGTTTCTTATAAGCTTTGAAATGATAAGACTTGTGAATTGTGAATTAATCTGTGTGAAAGTATATGGGATAAATTAGCGAATCTTTACAAGATATTGAATATTTAATATATTACAATGATTTAATAGGAAAAATATGACGATACGAGAATATGAAATGATACGGATCAATTCAGGTACTTGCGAGAAGCAAGTAATAATTGATAAATTCATATGATGAGAAAGTGAAGGATTATAAGTTCATATATGACTATGAAATGAACAAATGGTGATAGCTATAATGCTTGGATCGAATGAATATATATATTGGGCCTTGTAAGCCCTAATTAGCGATTCGAAGATAATAATTTGAAAGTTTTAATCTATATGAAATTTTATAACTCAGTTTAATATATTTATAAATGTATGTGTTTTGGTAATGCCTCGTACCCTATTCCGGCGTCGAATACGGGTAAGGGGTGTTACAATGTGACATTGCCAGATTCGGCCATAACGTTTAGGCCAGGGTGTTACAATTCAAAACAAAGTACCAATTCTCAACATTTCCAGAAAGTTCCAAGACATATATAATATGCATATTCATCTTCCATTATCCAACCATATTAAGTCATTCACCAACCATTATAAGGCTAGTATTTACATGCCATAAATTAAGCATATATCATCATCAAAGTGTTATACCACAAACCAAACTAAAAGGTCATTTCAAACAACCAAACACGTGGCCAACATTAGCCAAAATACCTATACATGCCATTATAACCAAAATTAAACAACCGAATGTATCAAAAGAGCTGATGGATAGTGTGATATAGCTCCGATAGGCTTCCAACCCGAACGAGCTTCCGATTCACTATAAAACAAGAAAAATGACATAGAGTAAGCATTTAAGCTTAGTAAGTTCGTATAATATAAAATAAGACTTACCATTTAGTCACATAATAGGTAAGTAAACATAGCATATCCCAACATAATTTGGCCAAATGCCTAAGAACATATACATCAACCATGTTAGCCATGTAAATACATATATAAACCAATAATCATGGATGAGCACAACAATTGATTAAGTTTCATATACATGTATCATCCAATTCAATTTTTCATGTACCATGCAACAATATTTCCATGTAATTTATATATGTCACTGTAATAATCCTTATTGAACTCTTACCATTTCGTATCAGAATATTGTCTGTTGAACCATTTAGAATATCGTTGGATATCCTAGATAGCTCACACATAGTGTGCTAGCTCATATAATTGTAATCTGTCAATTCATGTACATGTATGCTCATACGAGCTGTGAATCGGTATGCTTTACTCGAGCTATAGATCGGTATGTTCACACAAGCTGTGGGTTGGAATGTAGCTACACGATGCTGTCCACACGAGCTATGGAGTATCCGAAACACATGTAGGACCTCATCCATCAATAGGACGTTTAGGACTAGTACCCAAATCATGTAAACCCTAATGACATGTCATTTGTATCCTACAAATTCTTGAGGTTCAAACGGGGCTTGTAATTGTCATATGTCGTTGGATATGCAATCGTGTATACATATAACAAATTAAAATTCAAGAATATATCAAAATAAAGCATATATTCACAACTTAATTACACAAACTTACCTCGATGAGTTTACGTAGAAACGGATGCGATTAATTTGAGATTTTCTCTTTACCCCGATCCAAAGCCGTACGAGGTCTGTCTTGATCTATACGGATAAATTTAACTCAATTCAATATATTTTTCATTCAATTTAACCCAAATTCATATTTTGGAAAAATTACCATTTTGCCTCTATACTTTTAATTCTTTAATATTTAGTCCCTATCTCATAAAAATGGAAATTCATGAAATTCCACCACAACCCACTATAGCCGAATATTAATTAGGTCCCTAGAATGCCTATACTTCAACTTAATTCCTATTTGACAATTTTATCAAAAATCTCTTTACAAAAGTTGTTTATCTAACAACAACTATCCATTTTCTATCATCAAACATCAAAACTCATGTATATTAAACAATGGAAAAACTATAATAGTTTAACAATTTCACAGTTTCACAAATTAGTCCCCGGGCTAGCTAGATTAAGCTACAACGATGCTAAAAACATAGAAATAATTAAAAACGAGACAAAAATTCATACAAATGCAAGGTAAATAGCTTAGCGGAAACCTCAAGCTTCCATGGCTATACTTTTCTCTTCATAATTGGTTGATGATGATGAATAAAGATGATAACTTATATTTTATTTTAATTAATTTTAACTTTAATTACTAATTACCAAAATTAACCTTAAAAATTTATCCAAATTTCAATAATGACAAACCATTAAAATCCACTATCAACTCTAATGGTATTATTACCATATAAGTACTTCCACTTTAAATTTCTATAGCTATTTAATACCTTTAGCTATTAGAACTCAACTTTTTCACTTTACGCGATTTAGTCCTTTTTATCAAATTGAACATGTAAACGGTAAAATTTCTTAACAAAAATTTTGTACAGTATTACTATCATGATGTATACAATAAAATAATCATAAAATAAATTTTATGACTTCAGATTTGTGGTCCCAAAACCACTGTTCTGATTTCACTGAAAACTGGCTGTTACAGTTTTCTTGAATTATCACAAAAGAGTTATATCGATAAAGTACTCAAAAGGTCTAGCATGCAAGGTCGTAGACCAGGTGACACCCCTATTCCTAAAGGAGAAAAATTTAATCTTACTCATTACCCTAAAAGTAACCTTGAAATACAGGAAATGCAAAAGATTCGTTATGCATCAACTGTTAGGAGTCTAATGTATGCTTAAGTATGTATGTGTTCGGATATTGCGAACATTGTTGGGATGTTAGGAAAACGTAAGTATGGATCATTGGATAGCAACCAAGAAGGTTATGAGGTATCTTTAGAAAGCAAAATATTACATGCTCACATATCCGAGGTCTAATAAGTTAGAGATCATCAGGTATACAAACTCCAATTTTGATGGAATATTGATGCAATTTTTTCACTAGGGTGCAAATTGTGACAATAATTGGTAGTTTTTTATTCCAATAACAACATGAGCACATAAAAGTCAAAGCACATGAACTTTAAGCTACTGGTTGTTAAAGTAAAATTTTAGAGTGGTTAGGTGCCTATAAAGCATATTAGGGCAAACTCCATGATAGCAGACCTACTTGCTAAGGAACTACACCCAAGGTTTTATAAGAGCACACTGTTCATATGGGTGTAATGTCATTCCAGGATATTTAGTTTTAGTGGAAGTTTGTAATTTTAAATGTTTTTCTGTTATAGACAAATTTTCAGTTATTTCAACTTAACGTTATTTTTTACATAAATAAAGTTTTTTTGGTTTATTCACACTCTGATTTTGGTAAAGTTTGATCTCACTAAGGCTAAGGAGGACCAGTTGGAAATAGACATGTTTGGTTCACATTGCATGTAATTTCTATGCTACATCCATACTTGATCTATGTCATTTGGTTATGTTAATATACGTGATCATGGATGGATTTAGTTACGATATATGTAATGAAAGTCGCATTGGTTCTATGTTAACATAATTAATGGATGAGATTGTTCAGAATACCTTTTAGATATGATAGTAAAATTTTGAGCTCATAAGGTTAGATAATGATATGTAATTATAGAGTAATTAATATATATATGGTTCAAGTGGGAGATTGTTGGAAAATATGGAGATTACATATATAATAATAGTAATTACATGTTATTATTTACTATCATAAAATATTAGCCCAAATCAAAAGTTATCTAATTTGGTTAAGGTTTATTGGGCTTTAATTATTAAATAAATTATAGGTCAAATATGTGTAGATACTCTAGTAACTAATTTCTAATTAATGATGGGCTAATTAGAAATTAGGGTTAATGTGGAAAGGTTATATATTAAGGTTATGATCCCCAAATTACACATATGTAACTTTTCTAATATCCCAATCTTTAGGAAAGAGAGAGTCATTTTCTCTAAATTACTTGTGTGATAATTTGGAAGATCAAAACCATAAGACTTGAAGATTTCAATAAATCGATGGATTCAGGTACGCTTCCGCATCTAGTTTTGTTCTTGATTTATTCTTGATGATCTGACATGATAGATCCTGCTTTGTTAAGTTTTATATTAGATCTTCTTTTACGATTCTAATAGAGGCAACATCATGACAACTTATTAAAACACCTTAGAAATCGAAGATGAACTAATGGCCACCCTCTTAGCTATAAGAGAAGCTTTTTTGGTTTGTAAAGGGATACTGCATTAGAGTAGGTTACTATTCAAGAGCTAATGGACGAATAATAACATTGTTAAGAGGACAAGAAATAAAAATGAACTTGAGATACCATCCTATAGCATAATATATTCAAAAATTTCTTCAATGAGGGGTATTAATCATTAGAAGTTTATGGCTAAAACTCATTAAAGGGTGTTCTTCGTTGTGGTGGGAAAGCCAAAATTTTTTTTTTCATCTTAGAAGTAATGAAAAAGCACTTTTGTGCCTGAAAGTAAAAATATATATCAAAATGCCCTTAATTATATTAATTATGTAAAAGGTATATAAAACTTAAATTAATTTAAATTTTATGTATTATTATATTAGATTATTTAAATAGAATTGATCATTATATTGAATTATTTAAATGTAATTTATTATTATATTTAAAATTTTAAAAAGTTTTAGGTATCACTAATTTACAAATAATTTATATTAATTACTTAAAAAGTATTTTGAAAGTTATATTTCATATATCATTATATTAAATTAACAAATCACACTTTTTCACAATATTTTTCTATTACACTTTTTTAAAAACACCTAGAACTACCTACAGCTCCTCTCCAACCTTTAAATAGGAGGATAATGTGCTTCAACGCACTCAAACCTATGACCTCCTACACTAGCAACAATACTAATGCCAATCGTGCTAAGACTCAATTGATTTAAAAACACTTTCTTAAGTTCTTAGAATCCTAAGGATACCTTTTGGAAGTATAGCTAGAAATACAAGGGGCCACATAGAGTTAAAATTTTCCTTTGGCTTGCCTTTAGGCAAAGGCTTCTGACTAATATAGAAAGGACTAAACAAGGGATTGGGAATAATAGTTTGTGTCCTGTATGTGGTTACGAAACAGAAGATACACTCCACGTGCTTCGAGATTGTTCAGCAGTAAAGGAAGTATGGCTACAGGTGTTACCTTTTGATAGTCAGCAACATTTTTTCTCCAGATCTCTTCAAGAATGGTTGACTTCTAATCTTGCATGTCATGTGCAGTTTCCTGGAGTGGGGTAATTTGGTCTTGCCTCTTTGGATTAATGGTGTGGCACATTTGGAAAAACAATAATCTCTATATATTTTAGGATATTACTTGGACGACTCTCAAAACTGTAAAGGTTTCTCTTAATTGGGCACTACAGTTTGAACTAAGTCACAAAGGCTATCAACTTTCCCATCAAGTTAATGGTTCTTGGACTTTCATAGGGAATACGTGGGCACACTTGTTCACTACGAGGCAGTAGCTTTTGGTGATAATAGTGGTTTTGTTGGAAGTGTTTTGCAAGACCAACATGGGAACTGGATTTTAGGGTTTAACCACTACTTGGGATGATGCTCGATTTTCGAGGCTAAGTTATGGGGAAGTTTAGATGGTCTTCTAGTTTTGCTCAACAAAGGATTCAAAAGGATCACGATTCAGTCTGATAATATGGAGGTGGTTAGGGCTTTACAGGAAAGTTGGTGGACAGATTCTAGTATTACAGTGCTTAGGAGGATTCGGAGAATTTTGAAAGCTGAAGGACAATGGTGCATTTGACATATACCTATAGAACTTAATCATGCTGCGGATTGTTTGGGTAAGATGAGTTTAGCTGGAAAGACAAGTCTTCATGTCTTAGATGGTGTCCAGAATGAAATTTTAGAGTTTATTTAACAAGATAAGGTTAATAATGCTTTTGTTCAATTTATTCTGATTGTAATTCTGTTTTCTTGTTTATGACAAAAACAAAAACACTTTCAAGCACTTTACATCTCCAATAGATAATGCTTGTTCGAGTATAATAGACATACATGAATTTTAGTTAAAAATAAAAGAAAAACTCAAAATGATTCTAATATTCTGATAAATTTGATTATAAAAATGAATTCTAATAATACGGAGGCCACTTAAGATCTTTGACTTTCTTAACGAACTGGTTGGCATGGCTTCAGGCTTTCTTTTTTCTTTTTATTTGTCAATTGTCGAACGCTGCTAATTATTGTTCCCTATGAGTATGACTACATTCAGTGCCACCGAAACATGTTGATCTAACATAAATCTAATGTGCTTTAAAAAAAAAATTGAAGCTTATGCTTCATTTAATTATTTCAATATACTTATCAAATATGATATTATATTTTATTATTTATTAATACTTATACTTGAGCTCTTTTATTATTTTATCTATTTTAAATAAATAATAATATATTTCATAAATATATAAAATTATTAAAATTTATATTAATAAAGAATTGTATTACACTATTATTTTTTCATCCTTTGTTTAATGTTATGCAAATTAAAAAAGATAAATTACATGAGTAGTCACTAAATTTTGATTAAAATTACATTTCGATTACTCAACTTTTAAAATCTACATAATAATCATTAACACTATTGGATTGTCACATTTTGGTATCTTGTCCGTTAGCTTTCGTTGCTATCTTAACATATGATAGCACGACACATTAACTCAAATGATTAATAACTATTATGGCCTCTAAATTGTAATTAAAATATCTTTTTTTTTTTTTTACTTTTGAAAATTTTCTTAACAATAATTCTAAAAAGTTGAAAAAAAATTTCTAAAATATCAAAAAAATTATAAAAAAATCTTAAATTTCATATTATTTTCTAAAGTTATAATTCTTTTGAATTTATAAACAATTTCTTTAAAAATTATAAAATTTTAAAGATGGGAATTGGCTGCGCGGCAATGTACAAAAGAGTCCACGCTTTCTCTAACACTCACTGTCAATCCCTCTTTAAATGGTCTTGATTTTATTTAAGAAATAAAGGTAGGATCTTCTTAAGAACAACACAGTTGCTGTCATCCCTTTGTTGTAATTTCTTTACCTATTATTTAGCTGTAAATCTATCATACTTTTGGACGTTAGAGCTCAACATTTAAAATTTAAAAAAAGAAATATCTACAAGTTTTTCTAAAAATATTAATAGTTTAAAATTATAAAAATATTAAAAATGCATTTCCAGAATGAACTTAAAAAAATAGATCTCTATATTCATCTAAATTTAGACAATCATGTGTCCAAGTCCATCATTTAAAACAAAAAAGGTAGCATTTTAATATTATTATTTTTAAATCATAAAAAAATAAAAATCACTAAAAAGATGCATGTCCAGAAACAACTTAGAGAATTAGATCTGAATACCCATTTATATTCATGAAATAAAAAAAATTAATTTTTTATATTATTATTTTTTGAAATTATAAAAAATATAAAAATACTAACAATATGCATGTTTGAATTAATCAAATTTTAGACATCAAATTTATCTAGATTGATTATGCACATGAAATAAAATAAATAAAATTTTATATTATTATTCTTTTGAAATTCTAAATATTATATTATTATTTTTAAAACATTGAAGGCATATGTTTCTATTTTATTGACCACCAGTACAAAAGTTAACCGCATCAAGCAAGTTCTTGAAATAAATCCTAACTTGGTTAATAGTCAATTAGGTTTAAAAAAGTATAAACAATTGGTTACAAATTATGAACTAAAATCTACATCAACCCTATAACAAAAAGTGGTCACGTTGTCATCTATATGAATTTTTTTTTTACAATAAGTCTTCTCTTTAAAATTTTATAAAATTTTAAATTTTTTTCTATAATTATAATTTTAAAAATTAAATTATAAATTTCAATGAAAACTTTAATAACTTTTATCTATTATCAAACATTTAACAAAAATCTTCTAATGAAAATAAATCACTATTTACAAAATTGGATAAATCTTATTAATTATAAGATATACTTACAATTAATAACGTTTTAGATATATAATTAACCATTATTTAAAATAAAGTTAGGTGTAACGTGTCACGGAACTAGAATTTAAGTCTGGTAAGCATACAATCTTTATTTGCTTCAAATCCACCTAAATCAGCCTAACTCTCGAAAGTAAGAATTTACAAAGAAATTTTTCTAAAGCACCTAAATAAAGTAGAAGTAACTAGAAAAGACAAAAGGACTTAAATCTAACGAAAAAGCTATAAGAAATAACAACACATCAAGTTTTTGAGTAAATGCTCTAAAAAATATTCTCTTACTTTGAATGAAATACAATGAATGATTACAAATAAAGAGGGAGAGCTCTATTTATAGTTGAGCTTTCCTAGAGCTCCCCATATCCAATGGTACAGATCAAATTACACCAACGATTGAAATTAGTGTCTATCTACAATATGAGAGCCCAAAGGAATTTAAACTCTATACATCTTTATCCTTTAATATTTACAATAATCATCCTATTAAAAATACAATTTACTAGAGTGTTTAAATTTTAACTAGGATCAAAGTAGGTAAGCCTTGAGTCTCTTTCAAGCAATAGGTTAGTTCTGTTGGTCCGAATGACCCTAAAGGAACATGAAGGGCTTGAAATGTGCGCATCAATTGTGGGCTCATTTGCGCGGCTTGTGACAAATGCATTTGTTAGTTGTATTTATTAATTACAATATATTAAACTTATTGTACAAATTTTTTTTAAGTTGTGGTTTTCCCTAAATAATATGAAATAATGTATTCTAGTATAAACAATTGTATATTGCACACTATTTAAAATAGGATTAGAGTAAAAAAGTTTTAGACTTTAGGGGAAAAATCAATTAAAAATTTTAAACTCTCAAATTGCATTAATTAAACTATTTGATAAGTGTTTCAATCTTTAACCATACATTGTTGATGTGGCCATTAGCAACTATTGGATTAGACTTTCACATCAAAAATAATTGATGACGTTGTAGTGCACGTTAGCAAAATAAAAATTTTAAAAATAAAAAATACATATTTATTATTTTGAACTTAAAATTTTAAAATTATAAAAAATATATACAAATTATAAAAATATGAAATAAAAATTTTAAAATTAAAAAAATAATTATTTAAAGTTATTCAAAATATTAAGTCAACAATAAATCTCACTGTTAAGTATGACTCCTATTTTAGTCAAATTTGAGAAATAATCTTCCAGTTAAACTCTGTTTATTTGTTTCAATCAAACTCCTATTTTAGGCTCTTTTACAACATTAGAAAGTACACCCATTAGAGATTAGAACTCATAACACTTTTAGAGAATTTTGTGCTTACATTTTGAGGATTCTTTGTTTTCGGGGTTTAGTTTTTATTTCCATCTTTTGTACTCTTCATTCTTTTGCCATTATAGTAAAATTATCTTTGCTCATGGTTTTTTATCCTCTTTGGAGGGGTTTTTCTATGTTAAATTTGTGTGTTCAATTTTTTAATTTCCTTTATTTTTACTTGTTCGTTGCTTATTCGGGTCAATCCCCAACAAGTGGCATCAAAGCTAGTTCAATTTTCATAAATCAGCTTGTTCAAATATGGCAGCAACATGATTTGAAATTGAGAAGTTCGATAGTGTCATAAATTTCAATCTGTGGTAAGTTCGAATGATGGTAATTCTAGCTCAAACCGGCTTGAAAAAGGTTGTTATTGGGAAAAATTTTGAGAATCTAAATCAAACAGAATAGGAAGAGTTTGATGAAAAGACCTTGTTTGCAGTCCAGTTATGCCTCGTGAATACAGTATTGCAGAAGTTATTGATGGAGAAGACCTCATTCGTCTTGTGAAAAATGTTAGAAACTCTTTATGCGACTAAGTCCCTGACTAACCGTTTAGTGTTGAAAAAATATCTATTTACGTTTCGCATGAACAAATGTGAGCTTCCTAGATATCACATTAGTCAATTTATTACTTTTTAAAATGGTTTAAAGAACGTTGAGGTTCAGATTGACAATGAAGATCAAGCTATGCTATTATTATGCTCTTTACCCCCTTCATACAAGTCTTTTAGGGAGACCCTGATTTATGGCAGAGACAAACTCTCGTTTGAAGATGTAAAGGGTCACTTTTGAGTAGAGACAAACTCGACAATGAGTTTGGTTCGGATAATAAGGTAGATAGGCAAGCTTCCGTTTTAATAGCATCAAAGAAGCGAAACAAAAGGTGTCACTATTGTAAAAAGTTAGGTTAAGTCAAAGTAGATAAACTGCAAAATAAAAAAGTTATTGAAAGTAACGAGAAAGATGTAGCTGGTGCTAATTTGGCCGATGAAAGCGATGATGATTTCTTATTAGTGTCAACAAGCGATAACTCCAAGCTTGCGTCCGAGTGGATCTTAGATTCGGGATGTTCTTTCCACATGTGTCCTAATAGAGAATGGTTCTCCACATACAATTCGGTTGAAGGTGGAGTTGTGCGCATGGGAAATGATTCATACAATAAGGTAATTAGTATTGGTACTATTAAAATTAGGATACACGATGGGACAATTAGGACACTCGCAAATGTTAGGTATGTACCTGATTTATGAAAGAATCTTATCTCCTTGAGTATTTTAGACTTGAAAGGATGCAGAATCAACATCGAGTCGAGCGACATTAAAGTATCTTGTGGAGCTCTTGTTTTGTTAAAAGGTAAAAGAACCGACAGTCTTTATATTCTAGAAGGTTCTACAGTGACCAGTGAAATTAGACGTCCTTCGTCTATTACGGAGTCGAAGTCAACTCGTTTGGAGTGGAGGCAACTTGGTCATAGGAGGGAAAAAAATGTATGACCGTTTCGTTGAAGAGAGGTTCTCTTTTGGATGCAGATTTTGAAAAGTTAGGACACTGTGTTCATGAAAATCAGGCCCGTGTTAGGGCACTGTGCTCGTGAAAATCAGACCCGTGTTAGTTTTGATTTGGCAGTGTACAAGTCGAAGGCTAGAATTCTTCCAATTTCTAAGCATAGTTTCGACTTAGTTAATTCCCTGCATAGTTCAAAATAGGCACGTGGCGGGCTTTGACAACGATGGCGTTGTGGAAATATGAGTCAATGTGGAGATTTGTATTACTCCTATTTCAGTCATATTTGAGAAATAATCTTCCAGTTAAACTCTGTTTATTTATTTCAATCAAACTCTGATTAATCTAGATTATTTTATTATTATTTGACCTATGAATTTAACCTATAAATAGACTTTTTTACAATCTTAGAAAATGCACCCAAGATTAGAACTCATAACACTTTTAGAGAATTTTATGTTTATGTTTTGAGGGTTCTTTGTTTTCGAGGTTTAGTTTTTATCTCCATCTTTTGTACATTTCGTTCTTTTGCCATTATAGTAAAATTATCTTTGCCCAGTATTTTTTATCCTCTTTGGAGGGATTTTTCCATGTTAAATTTGTGTGTTCAATTTCTTTTGCTATTTTTACTTATTCGTTGCTTAATTAAGTTGACCCCAACCCTTAAAATTATTTTTCAGGTTATTTGGTTAAAAACTTCTCAAGGCAGATCACAACTTTTCATTGCAATTTGAAATTATTTTAGATAGAAATTAAAATTTGCCATTATGTTGTTAGGTTTTTTAAAAAAGGGGAAACTGAGTTATTTTATTTATAATAATAAAATAAAGAAAACAAAACAGTCAGGTATAGTTTAAACCCAATCAGAAAAATGGAAATAAATAAACAAAATAAAAAAAACCCAACGCAGAGCTGGTATCTATTCAATAGAGCATTCTAGAACTCTTTCATTTCCCAAAGCCACGTTCACTTTCCCTTTACATGGACCATCAGCAGCGCCATGGAATCCAAAACAACAACCCTTTGTTCCTAGGTTTCAATCATGCTGTACACCTCCACTTATTAGCTAAATTATCATAATCAGTAGCTAGCTCATTGTTAATATTGTTAGTTAAAATAGTTACTTGTACAGACTGTCATTTGCTATTTTTTAGGATCTCATATTCATTCTAGAGACTTCATAAATTTGTATATATATTCTGTTGTAAATGATTTTCAAGTAAGAAAAAAATTATTTCATTACAAACTTCCACATGGTATCAGACGTTTTCTTTCTCGATCATATTCTTTAATTTTTTTTCCTTCTTTTCTGCCATTTTCATGGCTATCAATCTTGATCCTACTCAGGCTTCCAGTCCTTATTATCTTCATCCCAATGAAAATCCTTCACTGGTTCTTGTAACACCTCCTCTTTCTAGCTCAAACTATCATCACTGGTCCCGTGCTATGCGTATGGCACTATTATCCAAAAACAAACTCCAATTTGTTGATGGATCTATTCCTGCTTCTTCTCGTATTGATCCTCTGTTTTCTGCTTGGGAGAGATGCAACAATATGGGTTTGAATGACTCTTTTTCCACTGTGCGATCTCAAATACTTCTAATGGATCCTCTGCCTTCTATTAACAATGCATTTTCTAAAGTAATTCAACAGGAACGACAATTCAATATTACCTCCTCTAAATCATTTGTTAGCAATACTGTCAGATCTGCTAATGATTTATCCAGGAAATCACAATCTAGTACTTCATCTTCTACATATGTTGACAAACGTTGGTGTACCTTTTGTCAACGGCCTCGACATACCATTGACACATGTTACAAAAATAATGGATATCCCTCTGGTGCTAAGCCTCGTGCTCCTATTTCTCGAGCACACAATGTTGTTTCTGATGATATTGATGATTCATTGGAGGATTCTAAATCTGTTACTGCTTTTCCTGCTAGTGATTCTTCTCATAGTTCTGGTTCTAGTGTTAATCTCACTCAAGAACAGTATGATCAGCTGCTTGCCTTACTTCAGACCTCTTCCCTAGCCACTAAGCCCACCACATCTTCTCCATCTCATGTTACAAACCATATCATGACTGATCCTACATCATCCTTTTCTCTTGCTACTTCCGATGGTAATATTTTCACCCCTTCTTCTTCTGTTAAATTTTCCTTTTGGATAGTTGATACTGGTGCTACAGATCATATTACGCACTCTTTATCTTCTTTTACCTTTTATAAACGCATTAAACTTATTTTTGTTACATTACCAAATGGATCAAAGGTTCCTGCACATTTTTCTGGCACTGTCATATTCAATGACCATTTATGCTTAACTGATGTTCTTTATATTCCTCAATTTTCATTCAATCTCTTATCTGTTACAAAACTCACCTCTAACTTGCCATGTTGCTTCACTTTTCATGCTTCTCTTTGTACTATACAGGGTTTACCATCCTAGAGGATGATTGGTACAGCTAAGGCACAACATGGACTTTACACCATGGATAATCCTGTCCAGCATTTTGCCTTTCCTCAACATCCTGTTTCAGCCATCTCCACTACTTCACCAGACCTTTGGCATCATCGTTTGGGCCACATTTCTAATTCTCGCATCAAATTGCTTATTGGTTTTATCCCTTCCCTTTCTTTTTCTGGCAATTCAGCTTGTAAGACCTGTCATTTTGCAAAACACAAAAAACTTTCTTTTCCTGTAAGCCAAACTCAATCCAATAATATTTTTGATCTTATTCATGTTGACATTTGGGGCCCTAATTCAGTTGTTTCACTTCATGGCCATAGATATTTTCTCACAATTGTGGATGATTTTACAAGATATACATGGATCATTTTGCTTAAAACCAAATCTGAAGTTCAAAATTATATTCAAAATTTCTTTGCCTTGACAAAAATGCAACATTTCAAAACCATTAAAATTATTCGATCTAATAATGGCAAAGAATTTGGTATGCCTTCTTTTTATGCCTCTCAAGGGACAATTCATCAAACCTCATGCACTGAAACACCTCAACAAAATGGCCTTGTTGAGCGTAAGCATCAACATATTCTCAATGTTGCTCGAGCATTACTATTTCATTCTCATTTACCACAACTCTTTTGGGGGTATGCTGTTTTACATTCCGTTTTCCTCATCAATAGAACTGCTACTCCACTTCTTTCCAACCTCACCCCTTTTGAAAAATTACATGGTTCTAAACTCGATTATTCCATGCTTAAAGTATTTGGATGCTTGAGTTTTGCATCAACTCTATTTGCCCATCGCAAAAAATTTGATTCTCGTACAAGACAATGTGTCTTTCTTGGTTATAAGCCCCATGTTAAAGGTTATATTCTTCTTGATACCAAATCTCGAGCAATCTTTGTATCTCACAATACAACATTTCATGAAACTAATTTTCCTTTCCTTCATCAACACACCTATGATCACACTTCTCCAGTCAGATTACTTCAATCTGAAACAACCTATGACACACATTCCCTACCTTCCCAACCAATTCATCCTCAACAACCATGCCAACCAACCCCACCTCCCTCTTCTCGTCCTCAAAGAACCCATCGTCCACCTCCATATCTATAGGATTATCAACACTATCAAGTGCCAGCTGCCACCAATCATCCAGGTACTTCTCACTCCATTTCTAATTGTATTTTATATCACAACCTTTCACCACAACATTTGCACTATACACTTGCCATTTTAGCATCGATAGAACCCAAAACCTTCAAATAAGCAAGTAAATTTCCCCACTGGAATGAGGCAATGCTAGCTGAGATTAATGCACTTGAGCAGAATAACACTTGGACTATAACTACTTTACCACCTGGTAAAACACCTATTGGGTGTAAATGGGTCTTTCGCATCAAACACCAAGCAGATGGTTCAATAGAATGCTACAAGGCCCGTTTAGTAGCTAAAGGCTACACGCAGACTGAAGGAGTTGATTATTTTGACACCTTTTCTCCTATTGCAAAGATCACCACAGTTCGACTTCTTCTTGCTTTAGCTGCTTCGAGACAGTGGCATCTCCAACAACTTGATGTCAATAACGCGTTTCTTCATGGAGATCTTAATAAAGAAGTATACATGTTACCTCCTACTGGATTTACTCATACAGATTCTACAAAGGTATGCAAGCTTCAAAAGTCCATTTATGGATTCAAACAAGCTAGCAATCAATGGTTCTCAAAACTCACCACTGCCTTACTCTCTCTTGGCTACACTCAATCCTCAGCTGATCATTCTATGTTTGTCAAAGAAATTTCTGATGAGTTCACTGTGTTACTTGTCTACGTGGACGATATCATATTAACAGGTACATCATTAAGTGAAATTACCAAAGTAAAGCAGTTCCTTGATATCACATTTCGAATCAAGGATCTTGGTGATCTCAAGTATTTTCTTGGTCTTGAAGTTGCTCGTACAAGTCGAGGAATACATATTTCTCAAAGGAAATATGCTCTTGAGATATTAAAGGAATCTGGATTTCTTGATTGCAAACCTGCCAAGACTCCAATAGCAGCAAAATCAACTTTCAAACTTACATCACCAGATGGAGATTTGCTTCCAGACATCACTGCTTATCGACAACTTGTTGGTAAACTTATTTATCTCACTTTTACACGTCCCGATCTCACCTTTACAGTCCAACAACTCAGTCAATTCATGGACAAGCCAACTACACTCCATCTTCAAGGAGATCACCCTGTACTTCGTTACTTAAAAGGCTGCCCTAGCACTGGAATTTTTTATCCTGCCTCCTCTTCCTTCGATCTCCGAGCATTCAGTGACTCTGATTGGGCAGGTTGCGCAGAAACTCGTCGATCGATCACAGGCTACTGCATCTTCCTTGGTGATTCCTTAATTTGCTGGCGTGCCAAGAAACAACCAACTGTTTCATGTTCCTCCAGTGAGGTTGAATATAGGGCTCTTGCATCAACAGTTTGCGAAGTTCAATGGTTACACTATCTTCTTCGCGATCTTCATGTCCTTATTTCTAGTGCTACTCCACTATTCTGTGATAACAAATCAACAATTCAAATTGCGTCCAATCCTACATTCCATGAACGTACCAAGCACATCGAAATCGACTGCCACATTGTACGTGAGAAATTGCAACAAGGAATTGTACGTTTGCTGCCATGCACTTCATCTGCTCAGTTAGCTGATCTCTTCACCAAAGCTTTAGCTGCACAACCTTTTCAAGACATTATTTCCAAGCTAGGAATGCTTAACATACATCCACCAGCTTGAGAGGGGCTATTAGCTAAATTACCATAATCAGTAGCTAGCTCATTGTTAATATTGTTAGTTAAAATAGTTACTTGTACAGACTGTCATTTGCTATTTTTTAGGATCTCATATTCATTCTAAAGACTTCATAAATTTGTATATATATTCTGTTGTAAATGATTTTCAAGTAAGGAAAAATCATTTCACTATAAACTTCCACACCACTGTCCATACCCGAGGCACCCTGAAACTCGTCGAAACAGCGACCCATCACCACCTCAAGGAAACTCGCCTCTCCAAGTCATCCCTTATCACATTCCCCACCCAGCCTTAATCCCGAGTCTCGTACACCCACCCTAGGTAACAGCAGTCTTCGGTAACCTCCCACACCCCCAAAATCCGTTATTGTTCCTTCCCCCCGCCTTCATACTCCTTCCAAAACCCTTTTTGAGGAACATAACCTCGACGCCCAGTGCGATGACGTCAGAGAAGGATCCTACCATTTCTTCCCTCTTCCTTCAACTGCCGGTCTCACTGATCATTCTCCACCGCGTCCCTCGCGAAGTCCGACACACATTCTCTCAGATAAGTAATCCCACCCCTCCTCAAATTCTCCATTGCTATTATATGGACGACTTTATTGGCATCCTTGGGAACATGCCGGAATAAGTATCTTTTGGACCCCTTTGCTTTCAACTTGGCATCATATATATAGGCTCCTATAACTGACCCATCTTCATTGCAGGAATTCATCTTCTTTATCATTGACAGGGCGTCACCTTCCAGCAGTACCTCCTCAATCCTTAGATCTAACCTCAAGCTCACTACCACCATTATGTTTTAGTTGTATTGATACTTGTCATTGTGCTTTTAAATTAAAGATAAACTGACCACCTTACTCCAATTTTATATTGAATATTGTCACTTCGAATTTTGAAACTGAACTTTGATTTTTAAAATTAAGTTGTACTATTGAATTATAATTTAAATTAAGTTAAGTTCAATTTAATAAAATTATTTTAAATATTTTATTTAAGTATTTAAAAATAATTAATTAACATTGTTCATTTCTAAAAATAAAATAAAATAAAGTATTGTCTTTTATGTTTTAAAAAAAAATTCAAGTCTTCCTTCCGCTAGATAAAATTTCAAAATTAATTTATAATTTTATAAATTAACTTAATTTTCACCATTAAAATAAAATATTTGAACTAACATTTTTTCCATTAAATTTTGTTTTCAAATAATTAAAATGAAAATCTAAAAATAAAAAAAATAGTGGAAAAATAATTAAAATTCAAAGTTTAATGGATAATTTAAATGGCATTAAAGTTGAGTGGTAATTTTATTTATATTCTTAAAGTATGAATCAAAATAAAATAAAATATCCACTAATGGCGTAGGATATGATAAGTTTTAGAGTGACATTATTTGTATATGTATGAAAATGTTAATTTTTATTAAAATCATTAAATAATTATATGACGCATTAAATCTTTTATTTGAATTATTTATTTTGTATATGATTTTTAGAAATCAATTAAGAATTATGAGTAATGAAAATGATACCGAAACTGTAGGTGAGAAAAATGAGGTTGAATGATGTAAGCAATATGATTTAGTAAATTAACACTAATAGAAATAAAAACAACATAATATGATGAAATTTCTCTATTTTAAGATACGTTAAGAATGAAGAAGATCTGCCAAAATAAGTTAGATAAGAAATAACAGAGCTTATATGTAATAAAGAAGGGAGTGAGTAGTTTTTCGATCTTATCTTATGTGTTGTTCTGTTAAACATGTTTACGTAATCTGCAATTTATTCATAACATGAATATTCGTAGAGGTTTAAATAAACGGTATGATGGTGAAAGGAATTAACACAAGATTAGTTAGTATCGAATCAACTTGTTATTTGTTTTGTACAGGGACCCAAAGGTTTGTGATCGGTGATTATTGACCAACGAAAGTGAAAGAGGGGTGGTGGTTTACCCATTCTAGGTAGAGGGACTCAGGATATCCGTTGGCAGTGTGAAATGTAAGTTGTGTGATCCGTTCGTTAGCAACATAAAATGCAAAACGTAAAAATCATCCTTTGGCGTTACAAAATGCGAGAAATGCATATTATCTGTTTGGTGATATGAAATGTAATAAATGTATACTATCGTTGGGCGATATAAAATGTAAGAAAGTCGTATTATCTGCTTGACAATATAAAATGTAACAAGTGCGTATTATCCATTTGGTGATGTAAAATGTAAGAAATGCATAATGTCTGTTAAGATGTGAGCGGGAGGATTATTCATTTTTATAAATAATGGTAGCGGATGTAGCATTTGGCCTGAGTTTCTTTTATGAGTAATATTGACGAAGTGCTTATGAGAGGTAGTATCATAATGCTGATCCAAAAATAACTGTTAACGAGTGTAACAACCCGGCTAAGATGCTAATGAGAATGGCGACCGGATCAAGATGTTGGTGCATATGGCGACTTGGCCAGGTTGCTGACGAGTATGACGACTTGACTAAGTTGTCGATGGGTATGTCTACCCAACAAGTAAACATAAGGATGACAAGTGTGGTGACTAGATAAGTAATCAAGTGACCGTGCTCCTAGACGCATAGGGTGAGACTTACGGAAAGTTATAAAATGACCTTACTCCCAGACACATGGGGGAGGTTTATGAAAAAAATAGTAGCGTTGCTTTTGCTCAAGGCGGAAGATTTACGAGAAAAATCATAGGTCGATCCCATTACCATTGGCTCTCACACCTCAAAATTACATGGAGAGTGAGGTCCTCTCGTGTCGAATCACAACCGTTGGCTAAGTTTACTTGGCTTGAATTTATGTGATGAAAGTGGAGTTACAGATGTAGCATGTAGAATTCATAGATATGACATAAACATAAATAGTGGATGTAACTATTAGCGGGAGTCTCTCAGGGGTTCCCCTTGTCCTTCATAAAACATTATGAATATACATACATGCCACGGGGTATAACCACTTGCAGGAACCCCTCATGGGCTCCCTTTGCCTAACAGTATATATTATACGGATATACAAACATGCAAAGGAGTATAACCACCCACAGGAATCCTTCGCGAGCTCTCTTTGTCTCACAATATTCATTATACGGATATACAAACATATAAAGGGGTATAACTACTCGTGGGAGCCCCTCTTGGGTTCCTTTTCTCAAATATATAAATATATAGACATGCATGTACAAGCAAACATAGATAAAGCATACTGGGTGTTAACCGTAAGGTGTAACTGTTCGAGAATGTGGGAACTGAGATGTGGGGTGGTAACTGTCCATGGGGAATAAAACAAGAATTGAGATTAGTGGTAGTTATAATAACAGTATTTCTAGACCAATTATCTGTAGGGGATAAGTCAGCAAAAAAATAAAAAAATTACATCCTCCAAGCTGCCAAAATTTGAAAGAATAAGGCAACAAGATGGATGATTAAGTAACAATTTAAAAGTTGATACAGGGTCCAAATCGAAAAGCAAGGTCAGCAGCAATTTAAAGGGAAATTTGAGAATACTTGGTGGTAGCATATGATCGAAGCATCCGCAGCGGCGGGTGGTAATTGTCCATGGGGCATAACCGCCCATGAGGCTTGCTATAAACTAGAACCCAGCTAGCTAGGCTCAATAGAACTGAAGTAGAACGGTAAGGATAGCACATACAAGCACGGGCAGTTCTTGTCAAAGCTAAAAAAGAAAAGGCTACTGAGAATTTCTTACAAACAACTAAATATAGCAAACATCAAACACAAGCATGATTCTTTTTAACAAGTAAAACAAGCAACAAGGCATACTAAGTGGATATCATGCAAGATTGGAACCTCATCAAGAACAAAGTTTTAGTAGAAGTAACAAAAAAAAAAGAAAAGAAAAACACAAAACAAAACGAACATATCAAAACTTTGTATAAACATTTCAAAATCCTTGAATACATGAACATAATCATCGCCTCAATTTTAGGTAGAAACCATAAAATAAATACCATATAGCAGTGTAAACGATAATCTAGAATGCACTGCATGTATAAATGTTAGATCTAAGTGCAACAGCAGCAAGCTTCAACAGAATGCTTGTCGAGCAAGTCTCATGACTTGTAGGAGAAACAAAGCAGAAAACTCAAATGGATTTTTAAGCAAAACTAAAAACGGAGAGCATATGGATGAAAACTTGTTGAATTAATTCCTTAAACTAAATATGGCACAAAGCCAATACATAAAACAAGTTTACAATATTGACAAAACAGTAGGTTGACCTAAACTTCACCTACTACCACTAATACACATAGTAACTTGTGCTAATTAGCTTGAACAAATAAACAAAGCTGATTTATCAGCTCAATCAACATCAAAATTACATCAAACATAAACCTAACATAGTTATAAAGAAACTAAGTTACATTACTCTAACTTAAAATTACAAAATGAAACATAAACAGCTTGCTGACTAGAAGAACCAGCAGCTTCTGCATGTAGTGCCTTCGATAGTCTTGGTTGCTGCATGCTGACCATTACTTCAACACTCCTCCTTGGTTAGCATGTTGCAAACTCCCATATTAGCTCTCAGGTGTTGAAACTTGGAAACACTTAGTGCTTTTGTTAAAATATCAGCAATTTGCTCTTCAGAACTGCAATGTATCAGCTTAACAACATGAGCTTGCTCCATTTCTCGAACTGCATGAAGTTTGATGTTGAAGTGCTTGGTCCTTCCATGAAAAACAGGATTCTTTGCAATAGCAACTGCTGATTGGTTGTCACACATTATCTCAGTTGCTTCCTTTTGCTCATGATTGATATCTTTCAAAAATTTTCTAAGCCATATGGCTTGATTGACTGCTGCAGCAGCAGCCACATATTCTGCTTCTGCAGTCGACTGAACCACTACTCCCTGCTTCTTTGAGCTCCAGCAAATCATAGCAGAGCCTATGTTGAATGCATAACCTGTAGTGCTCTTCATGTCATCCAAGGAACCAGCCCAATCACTGTCACAATATCCAACTAGCTTCAAGTTCTCAGCCTTGGTAAACTGCATTCCATAGGACAAAGTTCCTTTAATGTATCTTAGAACCCTTTTTGCAGCTCTAAAATGACTTTCATTTGAACAATGCATAAACCTCGAGAGTAGACTCACAGCATACATTATGTCAGGTCTAGTAGCAGTCAAATACAACAAACATCCAACTAGACTTCGATAGGTTGTTTCACAAACCTTTTCATGCTTGTCTTGGCTCGAGAGTTTTTCTCCAACAGCAACTGGTGTGCTGGTTGCTTTGCAATTCTCCATTGAGAATTTGTTGAGAACCTTCATAGCAAAGGTCTTTTGACTTAGCCAAATCCCATTCTTAGCTTGAGTTACATCCATGCCTAAGAAGTAAGACATCAATCCCAAGTCTGACATTTCAAAGTGCTGTTGCATTTTGACTTTAAAGCTGCTTAGCATCTCATGATCTCCTCCTGTCACCAGTAGGTCATCGACATATATTGAGACAATGAGCTGAGTTTCAGCACTAGTTGATTTAACATACAGAGTTGGCTCGCTAAGACTTCTTTCAAATCCTTGACTGGTCAGATAGCCATCTATTCTGCTATACCAGGCCCTTGGAGCCTGTTTCAAGCCATACAAGGCTTTGTTGAGCTTGTACACCATTTCTTCCTTGCCAGACACCTTGAAACCTTGAGGTTGCTCCACATAAATCTCCTCTTCAAGGAATCCATTCAGAAATGCTGATTTTACATCAAGTTGGTGTATCAGCCACTGTTTTTGTGCTGCTAAGGCAACTAACAGTCTAATAGTGTCTAGCCTGGCCACTGGGGCAAAGGTTTCCAGGTAGTCTGATCCATACCTTTGACTGAAGCCTTTCACAACCAATCTAGCCTTTAACTTGTTTAGGCTACCATCAGCATTGTTCTTTACTCGATAAACCCATTTGACACCAATAATCTTCCTGTTTGTTGGTCTATCAACCAGACTCTAGGTCTGATTCTTTTCAATCATTCTGATTTCTTCAATCATTACTTGCTTCCAGTCCTCCTGGCTTTCTGCTTCTTCAAAGCAACTTGGTTCAACAGTAGCCACTTGTGCTCTTTCATAAACATCAGCCAGTGATCGAGTGCCTCTGATTGGAACATCATCTACATCCATTTCAGATGTGTTTTCATCATTTTCAACTTGGTCCACTGCCAGATCTTCAGCCACTGCCTCTGGTTTAGCCTTCTCCCAATTCCAGTGTCCTTTTTCATTGAAAACAACATCCCTGCTAACCAATATCTTGTTTGTAGCAGGTTCTAGGATTCTGTAACCCTTCTTAACCAAGCTATAGCCGATCAGGATCCCTGCTTGAGCTCTTTTATCTAGCTTGCTTCTCTTCTCAGCTGGAACTTGTGTGTAGCACAGACAACCAAAGGTTCTGAGATGAGCCAGTGATGGCTTAATCCCAAACCAGGCTTCAAATGGAGTCTTCTCAGCCAGAGCCTTGGTTGGGAGCCTGTTTTGGAGATAAACTGCTGTGTTAACAGCTTCAGCCCACAGAGTTTTGGGCAAATTCTTCTCAAACAGAAGACATCTTGCCATGTTCATCAAGCTTCTGTTTTTCCTTTCACTGACCCCATTCTGTTGGGGTGTATACACATTAGTCAACTGGTGTTTGATACCTGCTTCTTCACAGTAGACTGGAACTGAGCTGAGGTGTACTCAGTTCCATTATCTGACCTCATTGCTCTAAGTTTGCAACCAGACTCAGTTTCAACAGCAGCTTTATACTTCAGGAACACAGATGGAACTTCTGATTTCTGTTTTAGAAAATAAATCCAGCAGTATCTTGTAAAGTCATCAATAAATAGAATAAAGTACCTGCTTCTGTAACACCCCGTACCCGAGACCGTTGCCGGAGTCGGACACGAGGGGTTCACAGACTAAATTCGCTTACTATCGCAGTCCATTTTAAAATTTTCCAGGCAGTTGGCTAACTGCGACACTGTCACCTTAAAAATCATATCTTGAGTTTCACAACTCGAAAATCAGTTTTGTAATTTTTCCCTGAAAGTAGACTCATATGCCCATCTACATATTTTTTTCTAGAATTTTTGGTCAGGCAAATTAGTACAGTTTATTAGTCAAAGTCTCCCATGTTACAGGGATCGACTACACTGACCTTTGCGCATTACGACTTGGATATCTCCCTGCACAGGGCTTCAATACTGATGCCGTTTGTTTCTATAGAAACTAGACTCAGAGAGGAATCCAGACATATATGGCATAACTCCTAATTATCTCTGGTTAATTTATAATGAATTTCCAAAGTCGGAACAGGGAATCTAGAAACCGTTCTGGCCCTGTCTCACGAGAACCTGAATATCTCTTAACATACTGTCCATATGATCATTTCGTTACTTTCCTATGAAAATAGATTCATCAAGTTTCGTTTACATAATTTATTCACTATTTAATTCCAATCCTACTATTTTTAGTGATTTTCCAAATCTACATCACTGCTGCTGCCAGCATCTGCCTTTAAGGTAGACTTTACCTATTTCATAGTTTCCATGATTCAACTAGCCCTTTTTGCATAAATAGCACAAATCATGATAGCGATTAACCATTCCATACCAAATGATTATAACATTATGCTCGAACATATATAAGCCATTTTCGCATGGCTATATACATTAACCAAAATATTCTTCTGCCACTAGTCTATTTTATACATGCCATAAGACAATCCGAAACATAGCAGTACCAAACAGTGGATAGTGATAGTGTGACTAGTTGCTGACGATCCTCGAGACTGTAGCTTCGCAATGAGATCTATAAAACAGAGGAAATAGAGTAAACGGAGTAAGCATTACAATGCTTAGTAAGTTTTAAGCAGTGTCAACAGATAACAATCAAATTATAACATAGTTGTTCGTATTTTTATTTCACTCTTCCTTCGGGCATACCATCCCTTTACCGAATCTGCACATCTCATCATATACAATAGGCAGATAAACTTTCACATAAAAGTGAGCTCATGTGACATAGATATATCGTATGATTTCACATCACCTCTCACACTGATCCGATGTCACATAATCATAGGAATAGTCTCATAGATTGCTCTCGTATGCATCACATAACTACCTTATGATTTAGTGCAAATCAAGCTCACATATAAACTTGGAGTACATACCTGTTTAACCTTTCGCATTGAATATATTTATAAGCAATTCTTATTACGAAGTCTTACCCGGACATAATCTCTACACGAAGTTATCGGGTCTTACCCGGACAAAATCCCCACACGTAGTCATCGGGTCTTTAGAGCTCGATATAGTACAAGCACGAAGCTTAAGGACATTAATCAGTGATAATATTCTCGCATAAAGCCTGCGGGGTTTTAACCCGGATATAGTACTGACACAAATGCCCTTCGGGACTTATCACATTTATGCACTTTCACATCCATCACATTGGCCACTCGGCCCTGTCACATATATACACTTTCACATTCATCACATCGGCCATTAAGCCTTATCACGCATATACACTTTCACATTCATCACATCGGCCATTAAGCCTTATCACATATATATACACTTTCACATTCATCACATCGGCTATTAGGCCTTATCGCACATATACACTTTCACATTCATCACATCGGCCATTAAGCCTTATCACATATATATACACTTTCACATTCATCACATCGGCCATTAGGCCTTATCACATATATACACTTTCACATTCATCACATCGGCCATTAGGCCCTATTCACATATATACACTTTCACATTCATCACATCGGCCATTAAGCCTTATCACATATATACACTTTCACATTCATCACATCGGCCATTAGGCCTTATCACAATTTAGAATTCACATATGGGTTTAATCAATAGCTTATAAGCAACTAAAACAAGTTTATCAAGGTTTACAACACAATCTCAAATTCAGCACAAGCTGTTTTTCCTGAGCAATAGTCACTAAATTATTTATAACTGGAGCTACAAAACTCCAAATCACTTTCCGTAAATTTTTCCTGAATATAGACTCGTATGTCTTCCATCCATAAAATTTCCAGAATTTTAGGTTTGGCCAATCAATACCAGATTTTTTCTTAAAGTTTTCCCCTGTTTCACTGCTTGACTAATCTGACCACTCTTCACTACGAATCAAATTTCTCATTATCAGAAATTCCTTTGCTTACACGGTTTCTTTTATAAGAAACTAGACTCATTAAGCTTTAATTTCATGTCTCATTCAGCCTCTAATTCAAATCCATGAATTTATGGTGATTTTCTAAATTCATGTTACTGCTGCTGTCCTGAGCAGGTTTATCACAATTTTACTCTTCTGACATATCCTTTCAGCACTTCATAATATCATATCCATTTGGCAACATATCATATCAATAACTTACCTATACTTCATAATAACCATTAGGCTATATGCATAAAGATTTACAATAGAGTTATGATTCTTTTAATATGTGCTTAACATATCATACTCAATCACATTATAGGCTTTAATACTTAAAACTTACCTCGATCGCTAATGTACGTCAATTCCGACTATTCGACCAATTTCCCTTTTTCCACGATCCAACTTTGTTTCCTTGAGTTCTTGAGCTAATGAACCAAATTTAAACTTATCACATCACTATTGTGTAAAACCACATTCGATTATATTATAATTCGGTTAGCAAGAAATACACTTATTCCTTATAACATTTAGCTTCGAGATCACCACCTCAATCATCTCAAGTACCAAACATGCATTAATACTCTCTTTAGTACAATTTCGTTACTTTAACTAAATACTAAACATATCCTTTTGCTTATCTATACACATCCGCATTTTAACTCATACCAATCATAACAAATAGCATAATATTTGTTAACATATAAAATTATGGTTGACATTACATCATTTACTTCCACTAACCATTTAAGCATAACCTAAGCGCATACATTGCATTGACAAACCAAACCAAAATATCCAATACATAGTCAAACATATAATTATTATTTCACTCCTTTTCGAACTAATTTATAAAATGCATTCTCAAAGCCATAGCATATCATACATGAAACTTACCAAAGATGAATTAATCATAAGCTATTTATAGTACCTTAACCAAACACAACAACTAACTTCACACATATTTTTTTCTATGCAAATACCAAAGCCGAATCAGCTAAATATACTTATGAATATATATATCATCATCGAAATCACCTAAGCTTAGACATCATTTCTTAATTCCAAGCAAGTTGCCGAATGCAACCTTACTAAATTTTCATGAATTCAAATCATGGATTCAATATACCATTACCATGAAATCAACAACCAAAAATTCATAGACAATTTAGGAAAAATCACATAAAATCGTAACACAAAAGGCATTCATCTAACACTTGATTTTTAAATTCTAACATCAAACTCAAATTTCTTAGCTCATCAACTCATGGCCGAACATCAATTATTCACCAAAACAAATTTTAACTCATGGGTTTTAGAGAAAATTAAGTAAGGGATTCAATGATACTAAAAATTAACAAAACAACTTGAATTTCACCTTGAATTGTTGCTTCCAAATGGCCGAAACTTCAAAGCCACAAATTTTATTTTCTTTCTCCTTTGTTCGGCCTCCAAGATGAACTACATGCATGTTCTCTTTTTTTTCTTTCTAATCTCAAGTTACGGCAATGGTAGAGTGAGGATGAACCACCTTTGTTTTTATCACCCATTTCTTCTTTTAATTATTCTTTCTTCCATAATATAAAGCCACTAACTATTATCATGCTAAAATGAAATGCATATAATATCTATCAACTATCATTATGGCCGGCCACTAATTAAAAGTGGTCCATTTGACATGCAAGTCCCTCATGTCAATAACTCATGCATTATTTGGCCACTTTAAATTTCACCTATCACATTATCAAGTCTTATCACATGGGTCCTTTCTTATAAATTAACACCGCCTTGATAAAAATCAAGGCACGAAATATTCACACATACAAATTCCACATACAATAAGCACAGAATATAACATCTAATTATTTTTGTGACTCGGTTTCGTGGTCCCGAAACCACTTTCCGACTAGGGTCACTTTAGGGGTGTCACAGCTTCCTTTGAGAGACTCAGTCTTCATTGGTCCACACACATCTGTATGCACAAGCTGGAGCTTCTCTGATGCTCTCCATGTTGTGCTTGTTGGAAATGGCAATCTTGCCAATTTTCCTTGCTGACATATCTCACAAAGCTCATCATTCTTCACTGAATCGATGAAATTTTCTGCCAGACCTTCATTGACCATGCGAGCTATGGATTTGTAGTTTGTATGTCCAAGCCTCTGATGCCAGAGTCTTGAGTCATCAGTGGAGGCTATGCAGGCTGAATGTGAGTCATTTGGCCCGTCTACTTCAAAACATTTATCAGTCATGGTGACTGTTATAAGGTTTGATCCACTTGGATCAAAAATTTGACATTCTTTCTCCTTGAAAACAACTGAGTAACCTTTCTCAAGTAGTTGAGTTATACTGAGAAGGTTCCTATCGATTTCAGGTACCAAAAGTACATTTGAAATGATTTTGCCACCTGTAGAGGTATGAATCAGCACATCTCCTCTTCCTTCAGCATTAATTAACTGACCATTTCCAATTTTTACTTTGGTTTTGCAGGTTCTGTCCAGGGTTTTGAAGATAGTTGCATCTGGTGACATGTGGTTTGTGCACCCACTGTCTAGAAGCCAGCCCTTTGAACCCTTCTTCTGATTTGCTGCACATGACACAGCAAAAACATGTTCTTCTTGATCACTGCTTTCTTCAGCTACTCGAGCTTCTACCTTTTGTTGCAGAAATTGATTCTGTCTTGGTTTGCTTCTATTCTTGCAAACTTTTTCAACATGGCCTTTTTTCTTACAGTGTTGGCATACTGCATCTGGTCTAAACCAGCATCTATCTTCTGGATGACCAGCTCTTTTACAATATCTGCAGAGTTGGTCACTGCTCCTAGCAGCATCAGGCTTAGGCCTGTTTTTTCAGAACTTTTTGCCTTTGTGAGTTTTGATGCTCGAGGCTTCTTTGGCTTGAAAAGCCCCTTCCTGGTGCTCCTCTTGTCTGCTGGCTCTTCTTTGCTCTTGTGCATACAAGGCATTGATTAGCTCAGTTAAGGAGATAGTTGTCAAGTCCCTTGAGTCTTCGAGGGATGAAATTTTAGCTTCATACCTCTCTGGTAGAGTGGACATGACTTTCTCAACCATTCTAGCTTCACTGAATTGCTCTCCTAGGAGCCTTATGCTGTTTACAACAGCCATAATCCGATCTGAGTACTGCTTAACTGTTTCTTCCTCTTTCATTTTAAGATTTTCGAAATCTCTTCTCAAGTTGAGCAGCTGTTGTTGCCTTGTTTTCTCAGTCCCCTGAAATTCTTCTTTCAGCTTGTCCCAAGCCTCCTTTGGTGTTTCACAGGCTATGATCCTCATAAAGATCACATCTGTCACACAATTCTGTATGCATGACATGGCCTTGTGCCTTTTTGTTCTTTCATCAGTGTGTTGCCTTATTTGAGCAACTGTTGGATTAGCTCGAAGAGGTGCTGGCTCAGCATCTGAGTTAACAACTTCCCATAGGTCGAATGCCTGCAGGTAAGTCCTCATCTTAACTGCCCAAATGTTGAAGCCCTCTCCATTGAAGACAGGTGGTGAAGCTGGTGAAAAACCTGATGATGCCATCGTTTTGATACTGAGCTACAACAGGTCCTCTAAGAATATGGCTCTAGATACCAATTGTTGGATCTAAGTGCAACAGCAGCAAGCTTCAACAGAATGCTTGTCGAGCAAGTCTCGTGACTTGTAGGAGAAACAAAGCAGAAAACTCAAATGGATTTTTAAGCAAAACTAAAAACGGAGAGCATATGGATGAAAACTTGTTGAATTAATTCCTTAAACTAAATATGGCACAAAGCCAATACATAAAACAAGTTTACAATCTTGACAAAACAGTAGGTTGACCTAAACTTCACCTACTACCACTAATACACATAGTAACTTGTGCTAATTAGCTTGAACAAATAAACAAAGCTGATTTATCAGCTCAATCAACATCAAAATTACATCAAACATAAACCTAACATAGTTATAAAGCAACTAAGTTACATTACTCTAACTTAAAATTACAAAATGAAACATAAACAGCTTGCTGACTAGAAGAACCAGCAGCTTCTGCATGTAGTGCCTTCGATAGTCTTGGTTGCTGCATGCTGACCATTACTTCAACAATAAACATATCAAAATCCTTGAATACATGTAAGTATTTCAGTACAAGGTGACAATTTTCTGCAGGTGTTATTCAATATTACAAATAAATACATTGTACTTTGGCTCATATTGAAGTCTAAAAAACAGCAGAAACCAGCCGCCTATCTGAAGGTTGTGAAAACGATCTAGTTTCTAGTCTCAAAAAGGAGAAAAAACGAATCACCATCAGATAACACTTATAAAAATCTATAAATTCATGAAATAGATCATCCTCCTTTGCAAACATTTCATATATATATAATGTATATATCTCATATGGGCATAGGCGAGAGGTTAGTAAAATACATATAATATGTATTTCATATGAGGACAGACGGGAGGTTAGTGACTCTCTATATTTCATCACCATTTTTTTTAAGGAAAGGTAATGTGAATATTAAATTTACATTAAGTGGAGCAACAAGTTTGAGTTAAAATCGAAACCTAATAGGAACAAGCATTGACGATAAATGTTGTGTAACTAAAGTAGACCACTTGATCATAAAATTTCAAAATCAAATCACATGTAGTTAGGCGTGAATAATTTAAATATATAAAACACTAACCAAAATTGAAGTGTACAGAGTACGCTTCATCACCACAATTCTCAGGGACATTCATTTAACTTGAATTTACAACCATATAAATAAGAACATTTGAAAGTATGAAAAAGTGTATCACTGAGATAAACATAATTATCGCAAATCGTATGAACTACAAGTGTTATTACTATGCATCAAACGCCATTCCAATTGTCAATAATCCAAAAAACTTCTAGCTTTATAAGAAAACAAGGCATGGGCCTTGACATGTATGCATTTTCAATAAAGGAATGGAGGTTAAAGAAATAAGAACAGTGCAGTCCTCGATGAAGCTGGTGATTCTAGATGGATTTTCTGACAACTTAGTGATTGTAATATCTAAAATCTTATGATATGGTCAAAATAAAACTAAGATTATAGCACAGGCTACCAACAAGGAACATGGAGGATCTTCAAATAAATATGGCAGCGGTTGCGATGGACCGAATTTGTTGGAGCTTAATAAGGCCCTGATACCATATATATGCTAGTGATTGTGACAAATAAAGATGGTTTTATTCAATGGTAGCAACCATATTTATACACAAAGAAAGTAACATTGAAAAGAGACCATTTTATGCTAATTATGGGGAAGTGAAAACTACTCAAGACAACAGCCATCTACATAAAATTACTCCACGAATTACAAAATCGTCAAATATATCCTAACATGAGCTGCCGTTAACTCTTGCTACCATTTAAACTCATCATAGAATGAAGCCAAGACTATGATTCAGCTTCACCCATATAACTATGCAACTTCTACAGACAAAAAGTATAATATCTGGAAAACCACTAGATAAAATTAACAAAATAGGAAAGTGGCGGAAAATGATACATAGTACATTTCTATCCTTCATCTTGTTCATTTTTAAGTTTTCTTGCGATAGAAAACAGCTAGTTGATCTCAAATGATATCTGTATTGCTATCAGTGAAATTTAAAAAAAGAAAAAAGAAAAAGTATAACAATGAGAAGGCAACAACAACCATAACAGACACCGGTTCCTCTCAAACTGCGAAACCGGTCCACTCAAAGCCCAGTGAAAGGTGAATGAGGGATAGTATGTTGAATAAATAATTTGATTACAGTAGCTTAATTTAGGGAAACTTTTAATTTGATTAACTTAGTTTAGCATATATTAGGCATTGGTTCAAATCAAATCTAGGGTAAATTATCTTGTTACTCACTCTAAAGTAATAAAATTGTCCAAAATGGTCACAACTATTTTCTTCATGACTTGGCATGCCACGATGGAAAATGTTTTCCACATATTTCTGTTGGAACATTGGCAGCATGCTTCAACAGATTTGCAAAACAGAAACAATGAAGAATTGAAGCAGAAAAGAAAAGCAAACAAAGCAACAAAACAAAGCTTGAATACACATCAAAATTTGTAACTGATCAACCATGTATTTCATTCAAATTTTGAAATATAAAGGAGTTACAAAATAAACTTGACAGTTACCTAATTTGTTTAACTACTCCAACTAATACAAGCCTAAACACTACCTGAAATGATAATAAAAAATAGCTGACCAATCAACCATTACATCAAAAGATCTTATCACTAACTTCATTTTACTAGTTTTATGAGTAAACTAAGATTGAACCAAACTAAATTACAAAAGAACAAGTTGGTTGCTTCATTCAGTCCAACTTTAATCTTGCGCACCAAGCAATGCTGCTGAGCTCGATGGCTGCATTGCAGTTGCATTGTTGCTGCTGATCTTGACAGTAGCTGGCTGCTGGTTCCATGTTGCATTGCAGTCCAACTCTCAACACTCCTCCTCGGACTGTATGCAACACATACCAATTGCACTTCTCAATACCTCAAATCGTGCAGCTCCTAAGGGCTTAGTTAGCATGTCAGCCAATTGTGCCTCTGAGCTACAATGAGCAAGGCTGAGTTCCCTTGTTTGTTCAGCCTCTCAAACAAAATGCAATTTAATCTTAAAGTGCTTAGTCTTACCATGGAACACGGTGTTTTTAGCTATAGCAACTGCTGATTGATTGTCCACCCAAATCTCAGTTGCTTCAGCTTGAGTTTCATTAAGGTCTTGAAGCAGTTTCTTGAGCCAAATGGCCTGGTTGACAGCTGCTGCAGCTGCAATGTACTCTGCTTCAGCTGTGGACTGAGCAACAGTCTGTTGCTTCTTTGAAATCCAGCAAAACATGCCTGATCCAAGTGTGAAAAAGTATCCAGAGGTACTCTTCATGTCATTAAGGGATCCTGCCCAGTCACTGTCTGAGTAACCTTCAAGTCTCAGCTCTTTTCCACTTTCAAACATCACACCAAAGTTTGATGTCCCTTTAACATATCTAAGGACCCTCTTTGTGGCCTTCAAATGAGCCTAATTACAGCAGTGCATGAACCTCGATAGCAAACTAACACCAAACATAATGTCTGGCCTAGTTGCTGTTAGATACAACAAGCAACCTACTAGGCTTCGATTGTGCCTCTCATCAACCCTTTCTTGATCACCACTGCTAGTCAATTTTTCACCTTGAGCCACTGGTGTGCTTACTGTTTTACAGTTTTGCATGCAAAATTTACCAAGGATCTTCAAGGCAAATGTGTGTTGGCTGATGAAGATGCCTCGATTAGACTGGTGAACTTCCATGCCAAGAAAGTATGTCATGATCTCCAAATCAGTCATCTCAAATACTTGCTGCATTTGAACCTTGAACTCATCAATGAGCTCAACTTTGCTCCCTGTCACTAATAAATCATCCACATACAAGGAAACAATCAGCAAGGTCTCCTGTTCTAACTTCTTAACATAAATGGTAGGTTCACTAGTACTTTTTACAAATCCAAGCTTAGATAGGTAAGTATCAACCCTGTCATACCAGGCCCTTGGTGCCTGTTTCAGGCTATAAAGGGCCTTTCTATCTGTACACTTTGTCTTCATGTCCAGCTATCTAAAAACCATCTGGTTGCTTGATAAAGATCTCCTCCTTGAGAAAACCATTCAGAAATCCTGATTTCACATCCAATTGGTGAACCCTCAAATGTTTCTGAGCTGCTAAAGCAAATAGGAGCTTAATTGTGTCCAGTCTTGCTACTGGAGCAAATGTTTCCAAGAAGTCAACTCCATATTGCTGACTATAGCCCTTCACCACAAGCCTGGCCTTGTGCTTGTTCAAAGAGCCATCAGCATTGTATTTGGCTCTATACACCCACTTAACACCTATGACCTTCTTGTGTTCTGGTCTGTTCACCAATTCCCATGTCTGGTTCTTGTTAATCATTTCCAACTCAGCTTCCATGGCTTTCATCTAATTTCCATCTTTGGCAGCCTCCTCAAAATCTGTAAGCTCAATCACAGCAACACTACACCTTTGATAAACATCAGCCAAGGTCCTGGTGCCCCTCACTAGTGTATCATCAACAGCATCTTCATTTGGTCCTTCTTCTGTAGGGTCAATAACCAAGTCCAACTGGTCTATTTCTGACATGCCTACTTCAGCACCATTCCAGTTCCACACCTTTTCCTCATCAAACTTCACATCTCTGCTGACTGAGACCTTCTTTGATGAAGGATCATACACTCTATAACCCTTCTTGTTACTGTTATAGCCAACAAAGATTCTTGGAATAGCCCTACTCTCAAACTTGGTTCTCTTTTCCACTGGAACATGAGCATAGCACACACAGCCAAACACTTTCAGGTGTGTTACCACTGGTTTGACTCCATGCCAAGCCTCAAAAGGTGTTTTGCCCTTGACTGCTCGAGTTGGCAACTTATTGAGCAGGTATACTGAGGTATTAACTGCCTCAGCCCAAAACTGACTTGGAAGCTTGCTTTGAAACACCAGACATCTGACCATGTTCAACACAGTTCTATTTTTTCTTTCACAAACTTCATTTTGTTAAGGAGTATAAACTGTTGTAAGCTGATGGTGAATCCCAGCACTGTCACAAAGCTTCTAAAATTTATCAGACACATATTCTGAACCATTATGAGTCCTCAAGGCTCTAATTTTGCAACCAGACTAATTTTCAGCATATGCCTTGAATTTGCAGAAGGCTTCAAATACCTCTGACTTCTACTTCAAGAAGTAGACCCAACACAACCTTGTTAGATCATCTATAAACAGGACAAAATACTTGTTGTCACTGATTGAAGGTGTTATCATAGGACCACAAACATCAAAATGCACTAATTCGAGTTTATCTTGGGCTCTCCAAGCACTATCAGCAAGAAAAGGCAGTCTAGCCTGCTTACCAAGCTGACAAACCTCACAAACAGTCCCACTAGGTTCAATCTTAGGCATGTTATCAACCAGATTTAGCCTACGTAACAGATCAAGGGATCTGAGGTTAGCATGGCCTAATCTCCTATGCCACAAGTCAGTACTTTCAGTAAGGCTGGTGTAAGCCTTTCTTTCCACTTGACTAACATCCAGCATAAAGCACCTATCAGCCATAGAGACCATAACTAGCTCCTGACCATGCATATCTTGAACAATACAACAGCCATCTTTAAAGACCAAGGTATAGCCCTTTTCAACTATTTGGTCTACACTAAGCAAGTTCTGGTCTAAGTCAGGTACAAAGAGCACATCAGTGATTAGCTTGTTACCTGAACCAGTGCTAACCAGCACATTGCCTTTGCCCTTAGCCTCAATTAGCTTCCTATCTCCAATTCTGATCTTCGAGTAGAAGCTTCTATCTAGGCTCTTAAACAACTTCTCATCAGCTGCCATATGGTGTGAGCAGCCACTGTCTAATAGCCAATCACTACTGGCCTTTGTTGTGCCAACAAAACAGGTTGCTGTAAACAAATGCTCCTCTTGAGCTTGCAGATCCTCAGCAGGTCGAGCCTGTTGTTGAGTAGCCTCCTTTGGCTTGCCCTTGCACACCTTCTCCACATGACCAAACTACTTACACTTCCTACATTGGATGTCTGGCTTAAACCAGCAATATTTCTCTGAGTGTGTGGTCTTTTTGCAGTGGAAACATGGTGGAAACACCCTTTTTGCTTCATCCATTCATGTTTTGACTCTTCTATTGTGCCAAGGCCTTTTTCCTTTAGCACTCAAACTCGAGCCTTCACTGGCTTTTGCCTGGAAAGCAGCTTCAGGATTCTCTTCCTGCCTATTTGCCCTCCTTTTCTCAAGTGCATATAGGGAATTTATTAGCTCAGACAATGAAATGGCCGATAAGTCCCTCGAGTCCTCAAGTGATGAAATCTTTAACTCTAATTTCTCAGGGAGAGTTGTGATGACCTCTTCAACAACTCTGCTCTCAGTGAAGTCCACTCCAAGAAGCCTTATGCTGTTGACAATGGCCATTATCCTGTCTGAGTACTGCTTGATGGTCTCAGACTCTTTCATTCTCAAGTTCTCAAAGTCTCTCCTGAGGTTGATCACTTGCTATTGCCTTGTCTTGTCAGTCCCCATGAACTCCTCCTTTAGCATCTCTCATGCCTGCTTTGGTGAGTCACAGGCCATGATGCGAGTGAATATCACATCAGACACTCCATTTTGCAGACAGGCCATAGCCTTGTGCTTCTTGGCTCGCTCCTCAGAATGCTGCCTCATTTGAGCAATGGTGGGATTGGCTCTCAATGGAGGTGGTTCAGCATCATTCTCGATTACACTCCAGAGATCGTGTGCCTGGAGGTATGTCTTCATTTTGACTATCCAGATGTGATAGTTTTCTCCAGTGAACACTGGTGGTGATGGTGGAGTGAAACTCATTTTGCTTGTCTGAGTTTAGATGCTTCGATCTTAACTGTTTTAAACTTTGGTTTTGTTTGAAAACAACCGAATGACAAAGGCCCCTCAAAGACTCGGGCTCATGATACCATCTGTTGGAACATTGGCAGCATGCTTCAACAGATTTGCAAAATAGAAACAATGAAGAAACGAAGCAGAAAAGAAAAGCAAACAAAGCAGCAAAACCAAGCTTGAATACACATTAAAATTTGTAACTGATCAACAATGTATTTCATTCAAATTTTGAAATATAAAGGAGTTACAAAATAAACTTGACAATTACCTAATTTGTTTAACTGCTCCAACTAATACAAGCCTAAACACTAGCTGAAATAATAATCAAAAATAGCTGATCAATAAGCCATTACATCAAAAGATCTTATCACTAACTTCATTTTACTAGTTTTATGTGTAAACTAAGATTGAACCAAACTAAATTACAAAAGAACAAGTTGGTTGCTTCATTCGGTCCAACTTTAATCTTGCGCACCAAACAATGTTGCTGAGCTCGATGGCTGCAATGCAGTTGCATTGTTGCTGCTGATCTTGACAGTAGTTGGCTGCTGGTTCCATGTTGCATTGCAGTCCAACTCTCAACAATTTCTTCCATTATCCACGTTCACGCAGTACACCGAGAATGCCAACGCCGGGAACGGGCAATCATTCTCGAATTACGGCAAAAACGGTAACAACATTCCTAACGACTTAAATAGTTACAGAAAAGGAGCCTATGTCGTAGGGTCAAGTTTTTCCAGTTTCGGAGAAGCAGCCAATGGTGTGAATGACAGTTTCACTCCATACTAATTCGACTCTAACGCTGCACAAATACGTTCAAGAGTTATGGAGATGGCAACAATGCGGCGGTCAACAGTTTCTCAAGCTATCGCGATCAATCCAATGTGGGTGACAATTCTTTCCAATCTTACACTAAAAATTCCAATGGAGAGAAAGTCAATTTTTCAAACTACGGCCAATCTTTCAATGAAGGAATCGATAAATTCACAAGGTAGGGCCAAGGAGCAGTGGGTCAACCCATTGGGTTCAAAATCTATGGAAGAAACAACACTTTTAAGGATTATTCAAAAAAGGGCATCGTTTTCGGTAGATACAACTATGGCAGTTCCTCTGAAACTGCTTAAGACCAGTGGCAATGTCGTGAATAAATGGGTGGAGCCGGGCAAATTCTTTCAGGAGAAGTTGTTCAAGCGGGGAACCGTGATGCCAATGCTGGAGATTAGAGATAAAATGCCCGTAAAAATCAATTTTGCCCTTGATTATTGCTTCTAAACTACCATTTTCTTCCTCCAAGATTGGTGAATTGAAGCGGATATTCCACGCGGGGGATAACTCCACACTGGACGCTTTGAAAGAGTGCGAGTGAGCGCGGAGCCCGGCGAGACCAAGCGGTGTGTGGGGTCGGCGGAGGACATGATCGATTTCGCCACCTCAGTTTTGGGGCCGAACGTGGAGGTTGGTTCGATGGAGAACGTGAAGGGGTCAAAGCAGAACATAAAGACCGGAAGCGTTAGAGGAATCAAAGGCAGTTTCTTGCCATTAGAGTTTGTACCCGTATTTGCTTTACTGTTGCCAAATCTATTAATTATGTGGAAAATGAAAGAAACACGTGTAAAACATTTTCCAACGTGGCATGCCCAATCATCATTCCCTTAAGAAGACAATTTTAGGGTTGTTTACCGAAAAAGAAACAAAGAAAGGAAAGCCATCTTTCGACAAAACACCCACAGTTCCAGCATGCAAATTGGAAAGATACGTAGACCTGAAGATCCAAATAATAGCAATCGTGGTCTTATCGTTATTAAAGCAATGACAGTTAGAGAGAAGTTTGAAGAAAACAGCTTACATTTACATTGCATCCATAAAATACACAAAATTTTATAATTAAACCTACACTTTTACTCTTAGAAAAGGAACAGTTATGTGAAATCTCAGTTTATCAGACAATATTTTCCCGAGATGAAAAATGAGACAGAAAGTGCAAAGAGAGGGGAAGAGGGATACACTATATATAAATCTCTACTTGGGTTTCCTTTTTGTTGCTTCACCAGTCCAGTAAGTTTTGACAGCAACAAGAATTTTCTCAGGATTGAAGGGTCCACTTTCATGGTCCACGATATGACTCTTCCATCTCATTCCATCAGTTATACTCTTTATCTTCACTAACAGCTCCACTGTGTCCCTAAATATAACTGACCCTTCCGGCCTCAGAATCCGGTCCATCTCCAACAAGATGTAAGTGATGTCACACCTTCAAGCAACATATGTACATGAGTTTAAACAAATTACATCAAACATTGAGAATCTCATCTTCCGAAAGAAATAGAATGTTTACCTGTGCTGATATAAAGTAAACAAGCCACTAGCATGGATGAGGTCGTAGGTTCTTGGATATGTCGAGAATGCCTCGCACCAATCCTGGTACGTACCAATTAGACCTCGTTCATAAATAACTCCCAAAGTGTCATAGTCTATATGTGCAGGGATCACATTCATGACCCACACTGGATACTTTGCCACAGCTGCTGCGAATCCCCCCAGGTAAGCATTCATGTCCATAATATTCCGATATCGGCCTGAGCGTAGGGGAGCAATAATTCGATTGTAATGTGCTATCTTATCCTTCCACTGTTCGTTATCCTCTATAAATCTATCAACACCGAGGCCTGGTACTGAGCCACGGCTAAGTCTAGGAGGAACAGAGAATGCACGCTCCGGCCATTTTAATAGTTCACCGCCAGCAACTTCATCTGAGCTCAATACTTGTGGAACTGGGGTTATGCAAGCTTCCAAACTTCTGTACCTTTTTAGCACAAATGAGAATGACAAGGAAAATGAGACCGAAAAAGGGCTTTATATTCATGGGTATCAAAGGAGGAAATTAATTGTATGAAAGACGGTAAAGAGAGTACCAAGCTGTATCTGGATCCTCTGATTTGCACATGACCTCTTTAACACACCCGACGTGGTTGATGGGCTTTTGCCAAATTGCTAGATCGTTGTTTTCAGTCACTTTCTTCCAGCATAGGCGTCTAGCAACGTTTTCGATAGCATCTTGCTCTTGTTTTAAGTCCTCCTTTGTTCTTTCCCACCCTCTCCAATATTTCTTCCAGTTGATAGGAGGACCAGAGAGAATCCAGTAACCCCCAGGTCTTAGAATGCGGTCCACTTCCATGAGATACAAACCCTCTATCCCCAATTAAAGGCAACCATTAGCTAATATACAAGTTTCAACCCATAGAACGATGAGATAGAGATGCCTTACCATTATTCTGCCAAGGGATCAAACAACGAGAACAATGAGCCAAGTCAAAAGCCCTTGCTGGGTAAGGAAGCCTCATGGAACCTATGATTCCGATCATTGCAGGAACTCCGCGTTCCAGTGCAAACTGGACTTGTGCTTCGTGTGTATCTCTTGGAGCAAAAGACATTGTCAAGATATTCCTCTTCAACAGGTAAGCACCGAAACTGGCAACCTACCACCAGAGAAAATAATAAACGGATCAGCAAAGGCAAGGTAAATAGTACGCGCTTCAAGTACCAGTTATTAACAATAACATAGACCAAAACTAGATAGGGAGCCCAAACAGAATTCACGGTTAGATAAAAGACAGGAAAAGCAAGCAAATATAATGCAAGAGGATGTTCATTTCATTTACTTACCCCACATCCAGTATCAACAGCTGTCCTGATGTTTCCATCAGTGAGGGGAATGAGCTCGCCAATGTCATCAATATATGCATCGGCTCCCCGAGGGAACATGGTGCCTCCCCCAGGGAATCTGAAACGATCACCCTCTACTTGAATCCAGTTCTGGACTGCCTTCTCGATGCTGAGTTCTTTGTGAGGGATGTTGTCGTACCATGCGTAATCACGAGACTGAGGCCATTTGAAAGGGGTCTTATACTTGGGCGGAGCTGGTATAAGGCAGAGGAGCATTTCTTGCTTGGTGGGACAATGCCGTTCTCGATATTTCATCATGTCGCGATCGAATTTTCTTCCTCTCACTTTATCTTGGCAAGGAGTGTACTCACTGTATGCCATATCACATGGTGGGAATTGACTGATTGTTTTTGAACTGTCGAGAGCCACCTGGTGATGGCTTGCAAAGTCCAAGTTTGTTAATGATTGATTACTGCCATTGCTGTCTGGTGTAGCGCTATTATTATCGCAACCAACTCTTGTGTATACATCGTATTGACTGCTAGGAGTAGTCTGCCAAGCTCCCAACACATAAAATAATATGCAGAGAGCACTCACCCCAAGAATCCACGTGAGACGCTTCCTCTTTGCTTCCAGCTGATGATGCATTTGCAATCCACTGTACTCTCTGGCCATCACGTTAATATATCCAGTTTATCTCATCACAGGCTAATGATATACGAAAGAAGATAAGGTGAACGATTAGAATCAAAACATAGTAGCACCAAGTAAAAAACAAACATATATTATCTTTACAGACATTCTCTCAAGTTATGTTATCATAAACTTTCCTTCGGAGACAACGAGGTAATTAAGAACAAATGATCCTGATACTGACAAACATGTTTTTACGTTATAATAATGCTGGTGGGCTTTGTTTTCTTTTCTCAAAAACCTGTTTTTGAGGGATGTTTGAAACCAAAAATGGGATTGAATTCAAGGACACGAAGGAGAGAATTGAGGTAAGAGAGGGTGGATTTGGTCTAAAGAAAGGACAAAAAAAGGGAAATGGGAAGATGTTGAGAATTCACAGGAGAGTGAACAGCCTCTTTTCTCTCCCTTCCATATCCATTGCTTTTACACCTTCCATTTTTCTCCGGTTTTTAGGTTCCAACTTCAAACATTCATATTTAAAAGTTATAAAAATGATTATCAAATTATTAGTAATTTTTTTATGACCCAATTATAAAAAATTATAAAATGATCATTCGTCTGTTCAAATTTATTCTTTTTGGTCACCCATCTTAGATTTTTTGTTGTTTTCATTTTTATATTAGTTAAACGGTGACAAAAAAAATGATAAATTTGAATAGTTAAGTAACCATTTTTTAACTTTTCATAGTCTGATGAAGAAAAAAATTATAGTTGGCTAATCTTTACGGTAGTTTACCCTTAAAATAATCTTTCTTATGTAATAGGGTTTATTCATTCTTTTGGAGCCTCAAGCTGGTAATGATTTATGTGTTGAAATTTAAACTTGACAATTGTTCTCACGTTGGGGTTTAAACTAGACAATTGTTCTCATATTGGGACCTTAAATTTTTCCTCCAACTCTTTCTCAATGAAATTGACCAATTGACAAGTTTAGGAGCTAACTTGAACACACACACAAAAAAGTTCAGACTTCAATATAAGAATAATTGTCAAATCATGGGCTAATTTAGACAAAATAAAACTTCAAGCCCCAATGCGGAATACTCGTTAAATTCAAACCTTAAATAATGCATAAACATTATATAATATTAATACAACTTAAATTCAAAAATATTAATTGTAAAAAATAGAATGTCGATAATGGCAAGAAAAGAGAGAAAAATAGAACACAGATTTTACATGGAAACCCTTTTGGGAAAAAACCACGGGTAGAGGAAAAGAAAATTCACTATGTCGAATTCGAATGATACAAGAGGAGAGACGACTACGTCTATTTATAGATTTGTAAAACCATGTTCTAATCAAAGTCAAATCAAATAGAAGTAATGCAGTAAGGTTAAAACAATTTATTCTAATCAACATCAAATAGAGGAATCATACTCTATACAGATTTCACTTGTGCAGCCTGTACTGTATTTTGCCACTTTTATTTTTATTTAAAAAAAATTTGGGTCACATATCTTTAACATTAACAAAATTTTAAAAATATTTAAAGCATGATATTAATAGAAACTAAATATACAATTTTTTATTTTAAAATTTGCATCAATTTACATGTGAATTATTTTAAAATATAAATATTACAAATTTTACGATAAAATTTATTAATTGATTTGATGTTTTAAAAATATATAATTTTTAGTTTAATTGTAAGTTAGTGTTTTAAAATTATACTTATTAGTATAGGTATACTTTTCAAGTTCAAATATTTGAATTTTTGAAAACTTAAATTTGATTTGTTTTGAATTTAAATTTTTAAAAATAAAAACTTAAATTTTTGAAAGTTTTGGAGTGAAACTTTGCTTAAGAGAATTTTCGCGTCGTGTATTGAGGTGTCTTTCATTGTCAAATTGAGAGCCTTTTATAGAGAGCTCTTCCTTCTTTACAACGTCTATTTGGAAGAATATGATCTAGTACATTATTACAAATATTTTTTCCCTCTACACAATTGTTATTTTTTAGACTATTATTACAATTGCAGAGAATATATTCTCTGAATTACAAAACCTTTGCAGGGAATCTCTATTGTGTATCTTCGTCTTTTCTTTTGGGAGAATTTTTGTAGAGAATCGTTTTGTTCATCTTCGTCTTTTCTTTGTAGAGAATCATCATTGTTCATCTTCGCCTTTTGTCTTCTAGAGAATCTTTACTATTTGGCTTTCTTGTCTTCTTTTGGAACAATTTCTTCAAGTATGTAGTGAATCTTTGAAGGTTGCAGACAATTATTTCAAAACAATTATCTTTTTATTCTTTTCCCCTTCCTTCATATTTTTTTATCTCTTTTTGGTTTTGGTGATTGTCACTATTGTGGTGGATATAAGATCCACCGTTTTGATTGAAGATGTCAAGGATTTCTCATCTTTTGAGTCAGAATCTATTGAGCTGGGCATTTCAGTCATAAGCCTTTTATATTCTTTTTTGGTTTTGGCCTGAGCCAATAATGTGTTGGCGATCGATTTAGCTTGATGAAATTTTGCAGTGGTTTGATTGGGGCAGTGAACTTGCATAATCTTGAATTTTTGTTAAAAAAATCGTCTAAACACTTGGAGTCATATTTTTCATCATTCAATTTGTCCCACCATTTTTCTCTAAAATTTCGAACTAACAATTAGGTTCTCATGTATTGGTCTTGTTCATAAGCATAATTCTAGGAGACAATCTAAGAAATACACAATTTTGAAAAGAAATGGATTGTTTTGTATATGTTTTTTTTTCTGGTTTTGTCTAGAAATTGTCAAAGAATTTGGGCCATAAATTTTGGGTTTTTTCTGGTAGGATATTAAAAAAAATAAAAAAAAACCCCTTAATTCTACTACTCTTGAAACCAATTTGGATATTGGGTGTCATACTTGAAATATATTAATCAAGAGTGTCTCATATGTTGGTTGTTGATAAAGAAGGCATTGTACCAGGCTGTTTGATAGTTCTAGTATGTAAAATATGGGTGATGGTCTGTTTTAGTGGTGAATTTGGTTGGGAATTTCTTTGGAGAGTTTAGGTTTTCACCCTTATCTCTTGATTTGAGAATTTTAATTATTTAGGTTGTTGAATGAATAATAAAGTTTGGGTCTTTTGGATATGTGCAATTTTTGAACAATACTAATCTAGTCTAAACCAGTATGTTTTCATAATATTGTTGGTTTTTTGTGAGTCTAATGACTTAAAATGCTATCATTTGAAAAGTTCTTTGATAATAATATGCGGAGGTCTTTTAGAAAATTCTTCCTCTATAATGAAATTTTTTTCAAAACATTTATTTGTAAAATATTGTGAAGATTTTTGTGTAGCAATCTATGATGATGCTACTTCTTTTGGAAAAAAAAATCTGGAAGAGATATTTCTTTTAAAACTTTTTGAGAAATTTTGGTTTACATAAAATAATCTCTCTATTTTTTGAAATATTGGCTTCTTTAGCAACAATTTGTTTGAGATGCGTTTTCTCTTTGGATTGAGCTAAGGCTAATGCCACTTCTTGGAATATCGAGAGAGACTCAATCAATTTTTTTATTTGGGAACTAATTTCATTTGGGTCTTGTAACACCCCTCGCCCGTCCCGATCGATGGGTTTAAGCTATAAGATGCTACAATCGTTGCCGGAGCAATTACTGCCAAATAAACCAAAAATCAATCAATTGAACATTCAAACATGTTGTAAACACATGCTCATTATGATACAAAATTAAATCCAGGCCTTAATTGAGCTTACGAAAGCTCTTTTGTTGACTTGAGCACAAAATAGGACCAAATTGTAAAGTTTTGAAAATTCAGGGCCTACATCGTGATGTCACCCTCTCCATGTCGTGACGTCACCAAATAGTTGGTCACGTCGTGACTTTAAGACACTCTTCATCGTGATATGACACACTGTCGATCGACATTGCGACGAGGAAGATTGCTCATCGGGACGTGGACTCTGTTTTTGGTAAAATTTAAGCCATTCGCACCTATTTCAATACAACCAAACCGTTTACACAATTTGTGCTTCTTTATACACTTGTACCTGCATAAAACCAATCCAAACTCATACCAAACATTGGATTTTAACCAATTCCAAATCAATCGACCCAATATGCCACAATTTGACACCGAAACATACCAATTAACCTATTTAGACTCAAATTATACTATCATGCCTTTTAACCCTTCAAAACTAACATTTTACTATGCCATTTTAAGCTTAACATACCATTTTTCCTACCATTCATACAAGGCAACATTTACCAAACCATAACCATACATATTGACATCAATATTTCCAAATTCAAATATGAAATGATTTCAAGTCATACTAGCTTATAAACCATTAAAGCATAACACCTATTTACATGCCACAATACAGAGCCTTAAAGCGATTAAATGACTATCGAATCAATTACAGGATAGTGTGAGCTTCTCGTAAATCCGATCGACATGGTCTATAAGTCAGTAATCTACAAGGAAAATGGAGGCAACGGAGTAAAGATATTAAATGCTTAGTAAGTCCATATGAAAATTTACTTAACTTACCTTAGGAATTCAATAATTTAAAATTTTAACATAATTGAAATCAATTGGCATCCTTTAGCACATTTTGGAACAACTATCATATATCATCACATACACCAAGATGTTAGTCCATTAACATATCAAGAACTTATAACACAACTCATATACATCAACTAACTTAGTAACATGTATGAATCAAATCATATTCAACCTTGAAATCATATACAATTCAGTTAATTTCATGGTATAAGTTTTTTCGTTAGATTACCATTTTCTGCTCAAAAGAACTTTAGTAAAAATGATTATTGGGTGAAGATATGGTAAAGCTAATTAGAGGCAAATCGAAAGCAACCTTAGATAGAAAAAAATATCATGTTGATCTAAAACATAATGAAATTGAATATATTGTAAGTGATAAGGTATTCTAAAAGCTAAGTCCTAGGTATATTGGGTCATTTTAGATCAGTAAGAGAGTTGGACTGGTTGCCTACCGTTGGAGTTGCAAAACACTCTCAATGTGTTTCATGTGTCTATGTTCCGATGATATCGATCAGATGCTTCTCATATTATACCGGTGGAAGCAATTGAAGTTCAACTTGATCTATCATATGAAGAAGAGTTAGTAGAGATCTTAGCTCGAGAAGTAAAAGAGTTGAGAAATAAGCATGCGTTATTAGTGAAGGTCCTATGGTGCAGCCATAGCGCAGAACAAGTTACCTAGGAACTGGAAGAGTCAATGAGATCTCAAGATCCCTACCTCTTTCCAAGTAAATTTTGGGGACGAAATTTCTTAAAGGGAAGCATTGTAATGACCTGAATTCCAGTGGTGTCGGAAAATACAATTTTGGAAAACTCATTTTTGCAAACCAAGTCCGTAAAAATAAAATAAAAATATTTATAGAGTTAATATGAAAGTATGATAAAGATCAACTAAGTAATTTAACAGAAAAAGTGTTTAATTAAAACTCAATGACTAAACTGTAAAAGTCCAATCGCTATTGAGTTTTAATTAAGAAAATTCTTAGGGACCTAGATAGCAATTATCCAAAGGGTTAAAATAGTTATTAAACCATTTTTCTATTAAGGTTAGTAGGAAAAGATGTTGGAGGACACTTAATTTAATCAATAATAAATTAATGTATAAGAAAATGTCTTAATTAAAGGTTCATAATAGTTAATTGAGTTAATTAAACTATTAAGCTTAATATAAATAGCTGAGAAAGTAAGGAGAAAGATGAAAAAACTTTATCTTCTTCGTTGTCATCCGCCATTTTTAAAGAAACAAAGAAACCTTCAACATCTTTTAACATTTAAACACTATTGCAAGTAAGTCCCTAAGCCATTTTTCTTGATTTTTATAGATTTATGATCATGGAAGCTTGATTTAGCTAGCCCATATATCAATTTTTCAATTTTTGAATTTTTAGCAAGTTGCCATTGTTGAAAAATTGATGAATTAGGCTTGAAATTGATAAAAATTAAGTTTAGATTATGATAAGGACTAAATTGTAAAGCTTGATAGTAAATTTGTAACATTGGGGACCAAATTGAATAAATTGAAAACATGTTATGAAATTATGCTTGGAAAAGAAAGTATAGGGTCCCTAATGAAAGAATGTGAAATCAAATTTTGATATGATGCTAAATATCAAAATATATGCAATCCCAAATATAGGGACTAAATTGAATAAAATTAAAACTATGATTGGTTTTGTATTTCTGCCCCTTTCAATATCTTACTTATCTGTAAACTTTAATGAAAGAAAAATAGTCTATTTAATAGATTGAGCACTTGGTTGACTTTCCTCTCTCTTGACCGAGTCGGTCTTACAGTCAGGTTTTTTCTAGGTAAACTCTTGTACAAAAGCTAGTCATCCTAACCCATACATTTCAACGAATTGAAAGTGAAGGCTTATTTGAATTCAATCTATCCTTAGTTCGAACTATAGCTCGACTTCCTTATTCTTTTGGGTCTGCTTTGCCAATGCACTGATAGCTATGATTCTTCGATCTCGAAAGTGAAAAGATCAAGATTGGATGCTCTTCAAAGATCTCCCCTGCTTACCTTTAGCGGGGATCAAAATGACTTATATAAATAATACCACAAACCTGAGCCTTCCAAAATTCAACTATAGCAACTCAACTCTTCAGATCAGGAATAGCCTTTCTTATCCATTAAATTTCACGCTCTGAGCCTGAGCTAACTCATTTATCAGCCGACCCAGGTTTTCGCTTTCTTCCCAGTCAATCTCCAAGCTCACCTCCTTTACCCATTTAGAGCAGGAATTTCTCACCAAGATATTTTGTGAGGATGAGTCAGCTCAAGCACAAAGAGGGAGAAAGAGAACGCTCCCAACTTCTGATTTTTTTGATGAGGAGATTGAGTCACTGCAGGTGCGATGTCTCCGGTTTTTAGACAAAGAAAACGTCCGTTCACGTCAGGGCTCCTGCACTATACGGCTTTTAGCGTCTTCCTGGAGGTAGATTTTAGGAAGGAAAGGGGACGCGAGAATCCTTTTCCAAAGGTAGTGAATGTGTGACAGCCCAAAATTGACCCTAGTCGGGAAGTGGTTTCGGGACCACAAAACCGAGTTATGAAAATAATTAATTGTTATATTCTACGTTTATTATGTGTGTACATGCATATGTGGAAGTTTCATTCCCTAATTTTGCCAATTGCATGAGGAATTATTAAATAGGGATCAACATGAGACATGGTAAAATATGATAGGCTAATTTTAAAGGGCTTATTAGTGCATGTCAACACAAAGGTGGACTTGCATGTCAAATTGCCCAATTTCCTTATAGTGGCCGGCCAAGGTGGGTTGATGATGGGCAATATATTTGTGAAATTGATATTGGGTTGTGGGATTTAATGAATAAAAGAAAAGAATAAAAAGAAAGCAAATGAAAAAAAAAAAGGCTTCATCCTTGTCTTCTTGGCCGAATTGAAGGAAGGAATAGGGGCAAAGAACTTTCGGCCATTTGAATGCTTAATAAGGTTAGTATATTGTGTTAAAGTTGTGAAATTTTAGCTTGTTTTAGGTTAATTATCATGGTTCTTACTTAGACCATGCTAAATTTTTAACTTGATGGATGGATGGAGCATTCGGCTATGGCTATTAAAGAAGGAAATTTGATTACTTCCTTTAAGTTTTGATGAAGAATGTGTTGAGGAAAGAAATTGATCTTGCTAAAAATATAAATTCTAAATGCTCATATATGTAATACCCAAATAAAAATGCTTGATGTCTTGAACAAATATTGTTTCGATGGGTGGAATGAGTAATGTCATGTATAGGTTTCGGCTATGGATTTTCATGTTTAATATTTTTATGTTGGTGTTCAAATTGAAAATGGATGTGAGTTGTGCTATAACACTTGCTTAATGATGAAAGGATCATGAGCTTAGGGCTTGAGAGGCATTCGGCTTTGGAGTAAAAATAATAGAAATGGTGTTTAGTCAATGCAAGTGTCCATACTTGTAGAATGTATTGAGTGTTGCAATCGGCCTTAACATAGACATGTGTGTGTTCGGCCACATAAATGAGCACCTAAGTTGATGTGTATGTTCGGCCAAAGGTAAGCATGTTGATGGCTTTATCTTGACTTAGAAGATTCGGCTAAAGGGAAAATTAGCTAATATGTCGAATTCGATTCGTGAATTCGTACATATGTGACTCTAATGTCTAATGTGTATATGGACTAAGTACCTTGAGGTTCTCTTTTGATGTTCGAGTGAATTGTATTGAATCATTTGATGTGATTAAAAATGCATATGACCATTGTGTATTTGAGCTAAAAGGTGGCCATATGACCCATCAAACTCCTTGTCATATTCGGCCATAAGCTAGCAAAATGAGACTTTAATGAGTTAAATTTGTTTGAATTAGCTCAAGAGCTTAGAGGACCACAGTTGGATAAGGGAAAGGAAAAAGTGATCGAATAGCTGTCGAACTCGCTCGACCACATCCGAGGTAAGTCTTCGAGTAATGACCCTACTTGAATTATATTGAAATGATTAGTCATCCTATGATGGATAGTCAAATGTGCATAGAGACTATGTTATAAAGCCAATTGAAATCATGCTCTTTGTGTGTGGCTATTGAGCCGAAATTGGAAAGGTTTAATAAATGATTTGTGTTTGAGCCTTAGTAACGAAAATAAGATATGGATGTGTTAAGATTATTGATATATGTGTGCATGAGCAATTGATATATCCGGGCTAAAACCCGAAGGCATTTGTGCAAGTTGATATATCCGGGCTAAGACCCGAAGGCATTTGTGCGAGTTGATATATCCGGGCTAAGACCCGAAGGCATTTGTGCGAGTTGATATATCCGGGCTAAGACCCGAAGGCATTTGTGCGAGTTGATATATCCGGGCTAAAACCCGAAGGCATTTGTGCGAGTTGATATATCCGGGCTAAGACCCGAAGGCATTTGTGCGAGTTGATATATCCGGGCTAAAACCAGAAGGCATTTGTGCGAGTTGATATATCCGGGCTAAGACCCGAAGGCAATTATGCAAGTTGATATATCCGGGCTAAGACCCGAAGGCATTCGTGCGAGTTGCTATACCCGGGTTAAGACCCGAAGGCAATTGTGCTTGCGGTTATATCCGGCTAAATTTCGAAGAGACTTGGGTTTGAATGTGAGCGTTTTGTGCTGTAACTAATTCAATTAATACGCTCGACTAACCCGAACGATAAGGTATGTTTGCATGTGCTTCGGAAAAGTCGATTCGTTTAAAATAATATTCGTTCAATCGACTAACGAATTTTCGGCTTTTAGATAGGTTAATACCTTGTGTGTATATATGTTGATGAAGTGTGAAGTAAGTATGATTATGAGAATGTGTATCAATAAAGTGATTCAGTTAGCTATGTGAATGTAATACTTTAGTCAAAGCCGATTTCATTACTTGAAACTTACTAAGCTTAAATTGCTTACCCGGTTGCTTTGGCTCTCTGTTTTATAGATTTTGTTCGTTAGCTATCGGATTCGGGATCAACGAAGTCGAAGTCATCCACACTATCAAAGCTCTTTTGGTACTCTTTTTGTTGAACTCTGGATATGGCATGTATAGGACTACCCCTTGTTGTTTTAAGTACTTTTTGTGATGTATGTGTGTACAGCCATGCGAAAATGGCTTGTAGAAGTGGAGTATGGCATTAGACCATTTGTGTTTATGTATGTTTATATGGTTTCACGATGTGACTATGGTTTGGAATGGAAGTTTTGGGCAAATGATCAGCCATTGGAATGGCTAAATATGATCATATGTGGACCTATGTATGACAAAACCCTAGTTGGTCCATGGTAACCACGAAATGGGTAAAGTTTACCTTGAAAACAGATGCTGACAGCAGCAGTGGTGTGGATTTGAAAAATCACAAAAATTTGTAGGAATGGAATTAAATAGTGAATAAATTATGTAATCGAACCTTGATGAATCTATTTTCATATGAAAGTAACGAAACAATCATATGAACAGTATATTAAGAGATATTAAAGTTCTCGTGAAATAGGGCCAGAACGGTTTCTGGATCTCCTGTTTCGACTTTGAAAATTTACCTTAAATTAACCAGAGATAATTAGGAGTCATACCATATATGTATAGATTCCTCTCTGAGTCTAGTTTCTATAGAAACAAACGGCATCAGTATTGGAGCCCTGTACAAGGAGATATCCAAGTCGTAATGCGCAAAGGTCAGGGTAGTCGATCCCTGTAACATGGGAGACTTTGACTAATAAACTGTACTAATTGGCCTGACCAAAAAATTCTAGAAAAAAATATGTAGATGGGCATGTGAGTCTAGTTTCAGGGAAAAATCACGAAACTGATTTTCGAGTTGTGAAACTCAAGATATGATTTTTAAAGCGACTATTACGCAGATTGGCAGTGTCTGGAAAATTTTTAAAAGTCTGTTAACACCTCGTGTTCGACTCCGGTGACGGTCTCGGGTTCGGGGTGTTACAATTGATTGGTATCAGAGCTACGATTTAGTCGATTCTAGGACTACCGTAATGTGTTGGGGTCTAGCTATACATGCCATTTTATGTGATTAATTGATAGTGTGGTGATTTCTGACATTTGCAAATGTGTTTATTTATAGTAATGGATCCCGATCCCGACCGAGCGGTAGCTGATGATCTTGAGAGTGTAGCGCCTGCTCCCGCACAAGGGACAGCGCCGGTGGACTCTCAACCTAATGCTAGTAACCCGAATGATGAAGCTAGACAAGCTTTCTATAGTGTGATGAATGATTGGTTCAACCAATACATTCGAACTAATACGGCTGTTCCACAACCTCCATTCCCGACTAATACAACCCCCGCACCTACAATACCTCCGGTAACTGACCAAATAAGGTCAAATAAGCCCCCAGTTGACAGAATTCGAAAACATGGGGCCACTGAATTTAAAGCTACGGATAGCGACGATGCCGAGCAAGCTGAATTTTGGTTGGACAACACTATCCGGGTACTCGATGAGCTATCTTGTACACCCGATGAATGCCTAAAGTGTACTATCTCCTTGCTACGCGATTCTGCCTACTATTGGTGGAGTACTCTGACTTCTGTTGTGCCCCGAGAGCAGGTAACTTGGGAGTTTTTCCAAACTGAGTTTCGGAAAAAGTATATCAGTCAGAGATTTGTTGATCAAAAACGGAAGGAATTTCTTGAGCTTAAGCAAGGTTCTATGTCAGTTACTGATTACGAGCGAAAATTTGTTAGACTTAGTAGATACACTCGGGAATGTGTTTCGTCCGAGGCTATCATGTGTAAACGCTTCGAGGATGGGCTGAATGAAGATATAAAAATGTTCGTTGGCATTCTTGAAATACGAGAGTTCGTAGTACTTGTCGAGCGAGCTTGTAAAGCCGAAGAGCTTAGAAAAGAAAAACAAAAAGTTGATGTGGGAACTGGGGAGTTTCGTAAAAGATCCTCGGGAAAGTCTCTTCAACAAGCATCGAAGAAATTTCGAGATGATGTAGGCCGGTCTAGAGGCACTTCTGGCCTTTTTAGATGAGATCGTGATCGACCCCCTATGGGTACCCGAGGCACTTCAATCACTAGTGTTGGGAATGAACGTCAAGACAGAACAGAATGTCGATATTGCGGTAAATGGCATTCGGGGAGTTGTAGATTCCATGACCGCTCCTGTTACAAGTGTGGATCAGTTGACCACTTCATTAAAGATTGCCCGAGGCTGTCTGAACAGAATGTAAATCAGAGTGGGAAACCAGGTGCTACCACTGCTCGAGGTAGACCATCTAGAAATACGGGCAATGCTAGTGGTGGTCAGAGAGGATCTAGAGATGCTACGACCAGATCCGAGGCTCGTGCGCCTGCTAGAGCTTATGCTATACGTGCCAGCGAGGATGCTTCTTCGCCTGATGTTATTACCGGTACTTTTACTCTCTTTGACACTAATGTAATTGCTTTGATTGACCCCGGTTCTACTCATTCTTACATATGTGAAACCTTAGCATCCAGTAAGACTTTACCTATTGAGTCTACTGAGTTCGTAATTCGGGTGTCAAATCCCTTGGGTCGTTACGTGCTTGTCGACAAAGTGTGCAAGAAATGTCCCCTAGTAATCCGAGGTTCCTGTTTTCCGGCGGACTTGATGCTTTTGCCGTTTGATGAATTTGATGTTATTCTCGGGTTGGATTGGTTGACCGTGCATGATGCTGTCGTGAATTGCAAAAGCAAGACTATTGATTTGAGGTGCGCGAATAACGAAGAATCCGAGTTGAGTCCACGGACTTGGATGGGGTGCCAGCTGTAATATCCTCAATGTTGGCCCAGAAATATGTAAGAAAAGGGTGCGAAGCATACCTTGCGTATGTACTGGATGACCAAGAATTAGAAAGGAAACCCGAATCTGTGCCGGTGGTTTGTGAATACCCGGATGTTTTTCCTAAAGAATTGCCGAGTTTACCACCTGTTCGGGAGATAGAGTTTGGTATTGAGCTTGTACCTGGGACTACGCCGATTTCGATAGCTCCGTATCGTATGGCACCAACCGAGTTAAAAGAGTTGAAAGCTCAGTTGCAAGAATTGACGGATAGAGGTTTCGCTCGGCCAAGTTTCTCACCTTGGGGTGCACCAGTATTGTTCGTGAAAAAGAAGGACGGAACCATGAGGTTGTGCATTGACTATCGTCAACTGAATAAAGTGACGATAAAGAATAAATATCCGTTACCGCGTATTGATGATTTGTTTGATCAACTAAAGGGGGCCTCAGTGTTCTCAAAAATAGATTTGAGATCGGGTTATTATCAGTTGCGGATTCGAGATTCGGACGTACCCAAAACTGCTTTCAGAACGAGGTACGGTCACTACGAATTCTTAGTGATGCCGTTTGGGCTCACTAATGCCCCTGCAGTATTTATGGATTTGATGAATCGGATCTTCAGACCATATTTGGATCGGTTCGTAGTTGTGTTCATTGATGACATCTTGGTCTATTCAGGAGATGAGACCGAACATGCTGAGCACCTGAGACTAGTGTTGCAAATGTTGCGGGATAAGCAGTTATATGCTAAGTTCAGTAAGTGTGAGTTCTGGTTAAGAGAGGTTAGCTTCTTGGGTCATGTGGTATCCGCATCGGGTATTCGAGTTGACTCGAGCAAAATTTCAGCCATACTTAACTGGAAGCCTCCAAGAAATATTACTGAGGTTCGGAGCTTTTTGGGGCTCGCCGGTTATTACCGACGATTTGTCAAAGGTTTCTCGATGATAGCCACACCAATGACGAAGCTACTTCAAAAGGATGTTAAGTTCGAATGGACGGAGAAATGTCAGAAAAGTTTCGATCAACTAAAAACTCAGTTGACTGAAGCTCCAATTTTAGTGCAACCCGAATCAGGCAAAGAGTTTGTCATTTATAGTGACGCATCCCTACTTGGGTTGGGTTGCGTATTGATGCAAGAAGGTCGAGTTGTGGCCTATGCGTCGAGGCAATTGAAGCCACACGAGAGAAATTATCCGACCCATGATCTCGAACTAGCTGCCATCGTATTTGCTTTAAAAATATGGCGACATTACTTATTTGGTGAAAAGTGCCATGTATTTTCGGATCACAAAAGTCTCAAATATTTGATGACTCAGAGAGACTTAAATCTGCGACAAAGGCGTTGGCTTGAGTTGTTGAAAGATTACGAGCTTGTCATTGATTACCACCCGGGAAAGGCTAATGTGGTTGCGGACGCCTTAAGCCGGAAATCATTGTTTGCTTTACGAGCGATGAATGTACACTTGTCTGTTCTACCCGACAATGTGTTAGTAGCTGAATTAAAAGCCAAACCATTATTGATTCATCAAATTCGTGAAGCCCAGAAAGTTGATGATGAATTGGTTGCAAAACGGGCTGAGTGTGTTTCGAACAAGGAATCGGAGTTTCAAATTGATGGTGATGATTGTTTGAGGTTCAGAAGCCGTTTATGTGTTCCAAGGAATTCGGAACTCATTTCGATGATTCTGAACGAAGCCCATTGTAGCCGAATGTCAATTCACCCGGGGAGTACAAAATGTACAACGATTTGAAACATCGGTTTTGGTGGCATGGTATGAAACGAGACATCTCCGACTTTGTTTCGAGATGTTTAATATGTCAACAAGTGAAAGCGGAACATCAAGTGCCTTCAGGACTACTTCAGCCGATCATGATACCCGAGTGGAAATGGGATCGAGTCACAATGGACTTTGTGTCCGGACTGCCATTGTCAACAAGTAAGAAGGATGCAATTTGGGTTGTGGTTGATAGACTGACTAAGTCGGCTCACTTTATCCCCGTGCGTACGGATTTTTCATTGGATAAACTAGCCGAATTGTATGTTTCTCAGATTGTGAGATTACACGGGGTACCTATTTCTATCGTGTCGGATAGAGATCTGAGATTTACCTCACGATTTTGGAAGAAATTGCAAGAAGCTTTGGGTACCAAGCTGCATTTTAGCACTGCTTTTCACCCCCAAACCGATGGTCAATCCGAGCGGATAATTCAGATACTTGAGGATATGTTGAGATGTTGCATCCTCGAGTTCAGTAGTTCATGGGAACGGTATTTACCTTTGATTGAATTCGCTTACAACAATAGTTTTTAATCAAGTATTAAGATGGCACCTTACGAGGCTTTGTACGGTCGTAAATGCCGTACACCATTGTTTTGGACCGAGCTCGGTGAAAGTAAAATTTTCGGAGTTGATTTGATTAAGGATGCCGAATAGAAAGTAAAAGTAATCCGTGAAAGTCTGAAGGCAGCCACAGATCGCCAGAAGTCGTACGCGGATTTGAAACGAAAAGACATCGAGTATCAGGTGGGAGACAAAGTGTTCCTTAAGGTTTCACCTTGGAAAAAGATACTCAGATTTGGCCGTAAGGGCAAGTTGAGCCCGAGATTCATTGGGCCGTACGAAATCTCCAAACGAGTTGGTCCGGTTGCTTATAGATTGATTTTGCCCCCTGAGCTTGAAGATTCACGACGTCTTTCATGTTTCGATGCTTCGACGCTATCGATCTGATCCATCGCACATAATTAGCCCATCAGAAGTTGAAATTCAAGTCGATATGAGCTATGAAGAAGAACCGATGCGTATCCTAGCTCGTGAAGTGAAGGAGTTGCGAAACAAAAGAGTTCCTCTAGTAAAAGTGTTATGGCTCAAACACGGGATCGAGGAAGCTACTTGGGAAACCGAGAGCTCGATGAAAGAACGATACCCAAACCTATTTACCGGTAAGATTTTCGGGGACGAAATTTCTTAAGTGGGGGAGAGTTGTGACAGCCCAAAATTGACCCTAGTCGGGAAGTGGTTTCAGGACCACAAAACCGAGTTATGAAAATAATTAATTGTTATATTCTACGTTTATTATGTGTGTACATGCATATGTGGAAGTTTCATTCCCTAATTTTGCCAATTGCATGAGGAATTATTAAATAGGGATCAACATGAGACATGGTAAAATATGATAGGCTAATTTTAAAGGGCTTATTAGTGCATGTCAACACAAAGGTGGACTTGCATGTCAAATTGCCCAATTTCCTTATAGTGGCCGGCCAAGGTGGGTTGATGATGGGCAATATATTTGTGAAATTGATATTGGGTTGTGGGATTTAATGAATAAAAGAAAAGAATAAAAAGAAAGCAAATGAAAAAAAAAAGGCTTCATCCTTGTCTTCTTGGCCGAATTGAAGGAAGGAATAGGGGCAAAGAACTTTCGGCCATTTGAATGCTTAATAAGGTTAGTATATTGTGTTAAAGTTGTGAAATTTTAGCTTGTTTTAGGTTAATTATCATGGTTCTTACTTAGACCATGCTAAATTTTTAACTTGATGGATAGATGGAGCATTCGGCTATGGCTATTAAAGAAGGAAATTTGATTACTTCCTTTAAGTTTTGATGAAGAATGTGTTGAGGAAAGAAATTGATCTTGCTAAAAATATAAATTCTAAATGCTCATATATGTAATACCCAAATAAAATGCTTGATGTCTTGAACAAATATTGTTTCGATGGGTGGAATGAGTAATGTCATGTATAGGTTTCGGCTATGGATTTTCATGTTTAATATTTTTATGTTGGTGTTCAAATTGAAAATGGATGTGAGTTGTGCTATAACACTTGCTTAATGATGAAAGGATCATGAGCTTAGGGCTTGAGAGGCATTCGGCTTTGGAGTAAAAATAATAGAAATGGTGTTTAGTCAATGCAAGTGTCCATACTTGTAGAATGTATTGAGTGTTGCAATCGGCCTTAACATAGACATGTGTGTGTTCGGCCACATAAATGAGCACCTAAGTTGATGTGTATGTTCGGCCAAAGGTAAGCATGTTGATGGCTTTATCTTGACTTAGAAGATTCGGCTAAAGGGAAAATTAGCTAATATGTCGAATTCGATTCGTGAATTCGTACATATGTGACTCTAATGTCTAATGTGTATATGGACTAAGTACCTTGAGGTTCTCTTTTGATGTTCGAGTGAATTGTATTGAATCATTTGATGTGATTAAAAATGCATATGACCATTGTGTATTTGAGCTAAAAGGTGGCCATATGACCCATCAAACTCCTTGTCATATTCGGCCATAAGCTAGCAAAATGAGACTTTAATGAGTTAAATTTGTTTGAATTAGCTCAAGAGCTTAGAGGACCACAGTTGGATAAGGGAAAGGAAAAAGTGATCGAATAGCTGTCGAACTCGCTCGACCACATCCGAGGTAAGTCTTCGAGTAATGACCCTACTTGAATTATATTGAAATGATTAGTCATCCTATGATGGATAGTCAAATGTGCATAGAGACTATGTTATAAAGCCAATTGAAATCATGCTCTTTGTGTGTGGCTATTGAGCCGAAATTGGAAAGGTTTAATAAATGATTTGTGTTTGAGCCTTAGTAACGAAAATAAGATATGGATGTGTTAAGATTATTGATATATGTGTGCATGAGCAATTGATATATCCGGGCTAAAACCCGAAGGCATTTGTGCAAGTTGATATATCCGGGCTAAGACCCGAAGGCATTTGTGCGAGTTGATATATCCGGGCTAAGACCCGAAGGCATTTGTGCGAGTTGATATATCCGGGCTAAGACCCGAAGGCATTTGTGCGAGTTGATATATCCGGGCTAAGACCCGAAGGCATTTGTGCGAGTTGATATATCCGGGCTAAGACCCGAAGGCATTTGTGCGAGTTGATATATCCGGGCTAAAACCCGAAGGCATTTGTGCGAGTTGATATATCCGGGCTAAGACCCGAAGGCAATTATGCAAGTTGATATATCCGGGCTAAGACCCGAAGGCATTCGTGCGAGTTGCTATACCCGGGTTAAGACCCGAAGGCAATTGTGCTTGCGGTTATATCCGGCTAAATTTCGAAGAGACTTGGGTTTGAATGTGAGCGTTTTGTGCTGTAACTAATTCAATTAATACGCTCGACTAACCCGAATGATAAGGTATGTTTGCATGTGCTTCGGAAAAGTCGATTCGTTTAAAATAATATTCGTTCAATCGACTAACGAATTTTCGGCTTTTAGATAGGTTAATACCTTGTGTGTATATATGTTGATGAAGTGTGAAGTAAGTATGATTATGAGAATGTGTATCAATAAAGTGATTCAGTTAGCTATGTGAATGTAATACTTTAGTCAAAGCCGATTTCATTACTTGAAACTTACTAAGCTTAAATTGCTTACCCGGTTGCTTTGGCTCTCTGTTTTATAGATTTTGTTCGTTAGCTATCGGATTCGGGATCAACGAAGTCGAAGTCATCCACACTATCAAAGCTCTTTTGGTACTCTTTTTGTTGAACTCTGGATATGGCATGTATAGGACTACCCCTTGTTGTTTTAAGTACTTTTTGTGATGTATGTGTGTACAGCCATGCGAAAATGGCTTGTAGAAGTGGAGTATGGCATTAGACCATTTGTGTTTATGTATGTTTATATGGTTTCACGATGTGACTATGGTTTGGAATGGAAGTGTTGGGCAAATGATCAGCCATTGGAATGGCTAAATATGATCATATGTGGACCTATGTATGACAAAACCCTAGTTGGTCCATGGTAACCACGAAATAGGTAAAGTTTACCTTGAAAATAGATGCTGACAGCAGCAGTGGTGTGGATTTGAAAAATCACAAAAATTGGTAGGAATGGAATTAAATAGTGAATAAATTATTTAATCGAACCTTGATGAATCTATTTTCATATGAAAGTAACGAAACAATCATATGAACAGTATATTAAGAGATATTAAAGTTCTCGTGAAACAGGGCCAGAACGGTTTCTGGATCTCCTGTTTCGACTTTGAAAATTTACCTTAAATTAACCAGAGATAATTAGGAGTCATACCATATATGTATAGATTCCTCTCTGAGTCTAGTTTCTATAGAAACAAACGGCATCAGTATTGGAGCCCTGTACAAGGAGATATCCAAGTCGTAATGCGCAAAGGTCAGGGTAGTCGATCCCTGTAACATGGGAGACTTTGACTAATAAACTGTACTAATTTGCCTGACCAAAAAATTCTAGAAAAAAATATGTAGATGGGCATGTGAGTCTAGTTTCAGGGAAAAATCACGAAACTGATTTTCGAGTTGTGAAACACAAGATATGATTTTTAAAGTGACTATTACGCAGATTGGCAGTGTCTGGAAAATTTTTAAAAGTCTGTTAACACCTCGTGTTCGACTCCGGTGACGGTCTCGGGTTCGGGGTGTTACAGAATGGCTTTTAGCAAGCCCCTATTGGTCATTCGAACCAATCAAGCTATTGGATATGGATCGACTCGAAAACCTAACGCACTCCGGCTTTCAAGCCTACGTTTGCTGGAATGGTTGATCTTATTCCAAGGCTGGCTGTTGTTGTGACTGATTGGCACTGATTCCCTCCGATTTTGATCTGCTAGCAACTCTGATAGTGTTGCCAATTCCGCACCTCTCTTTGACGGCCAAGCAAGCAAGAAGGGTAATGTGAGTTGGATGATAATAAATATAATTTACTTATTGTTTTATTGTATGTAGCTTAAGACGACATTGGATAGTCAAGAGAGAAAGAAAAATGAGATTCATCGACAAGTGACGCAAGGATTTGGTTTGTAGTTTTATGATTCAAGATCAATATACTTATTTGCATATTCATGTTTCCTGCATGATTGATTTTTGAGGTGAGTATATAATTGTCGTATAAATTGAATTGCTATGATTGATATTGCATATCAAGATATTGGATTGAATTGAACAAAATACAAAGTAGCATGATTTAACTGATACATGATATGTTATATGAAAATGGATTGAAATATGTTATGTGATATAAGAAATTTGTTAATTAATGATGAGTTGAAATGTGATTATAAAATTGAATAAGAAATTATATATTTATTGGATTGTATAACGTAATTGAACATTGGTAGCCTATTAATTGTTTGGGCAAACTCGGATATAGTCAGCATGTCATAGGATAGACTGAGTATGGGTTACTTCGACTATATGTTGATAAGTGCTAGGTGCATTTTTCTTTGAACACTCGATGAGTGTTGGGTACAACGTTTACTTCGGTTATACCGATAAGTACTGGGCGCAATTTATATACTTCGAATGTTCCAATCAGGCACTGTTGCCAAATTGGTGTATTGGTTGGAATTTGTCTATCGGTTCAAGTCCAAGTCAAATTAATAGGTACTATAAAAAGTGAATTGCTTAAATGATGTTTGAATTGAATTGGTAATAAAAATGCCTATATACGATATATAAGTATCGATAGCATATGAAAGATCATGCAAACTGGTTATACAAGCTCGGAGGGCCGATGTGGAAATATGACAAATCAATGGATTTGATACGAAAATGGAATAATGATATGTATAAACGGCTGAGATTAAACTGAAATAGAATGTAATAATGTAAGTAAAAAGTATGATATGTTATGTTGCAATGATTGTTCATGGTGAAAGTTTATGAATTTGATTATATGTGATTGTGTATAATCTTGGTTTTTGATATATGAATGGTAATGGTTATGATTGTTTACTAGATGATACATTGAAGATGTTATACATTATGTATAAATGTTTTCTTGACTTTAATCATGAAAGTACCACTAAGCTTTATCTTTCAACGTACAATTTGTTTATTCCATGCGAAGGTATCAGTAGATCTCGAAGTCCTGAGAGGTGAAACAACATCTGAATCATTTACACTTAGTTATTTATGTTTCAATAAATGGTATGTACTTGAGGTTGAATCAGTTTTTATATTGTAAATGGTTAACTTAACATTTTGTCCATTAGATGTTAGTTATTGAAATGTTTATGAAATGTTAAGGCTTATATAATTTTTTAGATGATTAGATTATATGAAATGTGTTTCATGGTATTTTTTAGGCCTATAGGTTACCTAGTTTTGTAAATGAACAGGTTAAAACAAGTGAATGAATGGTGATAGGGGTATGCCCTCAAAGTCACAAAACAATTCTATTGATGTCGCAACATCAGTTTATCATCGTCGCAATGTTCCATGTTTGAGGTCACAACGTCAACTCACTGTTTTCATAGTTGCGATATTGCACCCTTGAAGGCGCAATGCTAGCTCGGTAAAGTTTGGAAACTTTACATTTTAGTCCTTCATTGGTCTTAGGTTATCGAAAGAGCTTTCGTTATCTCAGATAAACCCCAAAAAAGATTATATATTATAATATATGGTGTAATGAACATGTTAGTGAATATAAAGTGTAACACCCCAAAACCCAGCCTAGAAGTTTCAGCCAGATCTCAGAGGTCACATTGACCACCGAAGTGATCTAAAAGCAATTTTTATAAAACGAATTGTTAACATCTCATTTCGAGCACAGTTTGCTAAGTTCGAACTAAACCGTTTAACCATTTAGGATTCAAAACAAAAAAGTTAAGTTAAGTTAAAAACATTCAAAAATATAATTTTGTAGTTACTAAAATTTAGTCCAAAATAAAATCCATACCACAGTTCTTTTACTTAATTACAGTCCAAAAACAATTCACAATTTAAGATTTGAAGAAACACTTTGTTTTATTAATTCAAACATGTCCCATCTGAGACCTTCGATATGCTGAGTCTAGCTACAAAGCACGAGAGTACCTGAAAGGGAGAAAACTAAGGGGTGAGCTACACGAGGTCAGTGTGAGTCTGAAACAGGCAAAAGGCAAAAGACTGAGTAACTTAACATATAATCCAGTAAAGCATATGTTTACAAATCACATACAAACATCTCAAACGGCAATATGATAAACGAAAAGTTATCATTAACAAACACTCATGTACCCAATCAGCACAAACTATTCAAAGCATTTCATAAATGTGCTAATGATCATACAAACAGTCATAAATTCAAATGCATAAAATATGCGACAAACAGAAAACCCACCCATCCAACCAAATACCTTTTCGTCCACCCTACATACCACATAAGGGCTACAGAAGGCCCGTCCACCCTGCGCACTACATAGAACCATAATAGGTTCATCCACCGTATACACCACGTAATGTGGAACTATGCCATTGAAATAACTCTATGCGCTGAGCTAGCATATGTGTAGTACAGTGCGGTAAACCGCTGTACAATGAATTGCAGTTAAAACTGCCAAAATCATATCAGACTTCCTTCTCTTCTTAACCAAAACCCCAATTTTATGCATGCTCAAAGCAATCATGCTTATTGTATACCGACATAGTGAATAAAACAAGCTTATAGCACATTCAGACTAATAGAAGCAATGCTCAGAGGAGTATTCGGCAACATAGCAGTAAGCACAATTTCACATTCACCTAACATCGTCAAGAGCACATAGGCATTCAGTCAATGCCTTCAAGAGCACACATCCATCCATTCAATCAATACCATACACACACAAGTCACACATGAGTTAGGACACACACTCGAATCTAAACGGAAGCAGAATTCCTACACATTTACATAGGCTTCAACGAATGTTGGACTACATAGGAAACAAGACGGTTCAAAACGCAACACAAAACAAAATTTGAGAAACAGGGCTACACGGTCGTGTGCCCCAACTGTGTGAAAGTTCCTAGGCCGTGTGAAGGTCCACACGCCCATGTGGAAGATCACATGCCTGTGTGAGAGGAGGCACACGCCTGTGTGACTATGACACACGCCTGTGTGACCGAGTGACATGGCCGTGTGAACAGCCCGTGTAACTCTCTATCCAAAATGGCTAAAATACGGTGTAAGGCAGACACAGTTGTGTGGAAGTCTCACACAACGTGTGGCTAAGTGACACGACCGTGTGCCCAAATGCACGCTCGTGTGTATATCGATTAAAATCCCTAAAACGCAACCACATGGCCGTGTGGCACAAAAAGTCGTCTAAAACCCTAAATTTTCAACTACAGATAACTGTGTGTATCGCCCGCGTGCGGCACACGCCCGTTTGGCCACTCGTGTGGTCACAAAACCATACCGAAATTGCTTGAAAATCACGTAATTCATCACCAAACTGACCCCTAGTTGCTTAAACTAAAAAAATACTAGAAATTGCAGAATTTCCTATGATTCAACAACAACTCAAAACCAACACAACTTTTTGATTAGTCAATTTCAGAAACACACAGAAACTGTCAAATTTTACGGAACTTAAGTAACAATTTGATAAAGGAGAAAAAAAAATTTTGAAGACACACTTGATTTTGCGAACCAAAGCCCCCAAACGGATCGGATGTCACCACCTACCTAATTGAAATCTCAATTCCACAAAAAACTAATCTAAGAACTCGACTAATTTAACTTAAAAGTCACAAAAAAACATTCCAAAAGACAACACTTACCCGGTTCAAAATCCTATTAGAAGGAAATGTGAGAGCAATGATATGTGAAATTGAAAAGAAAACAAGAAGAACAAACTACAACGATTCCCAAAAACAAAACCACCGAGAAAAACGAAAGGGAGAAGGATGAGAAGACAAAAAAAACGTGCTACAGAGGGAGAAAAGAACGTGCTTTAATTTTTAATTCACTAACTAAAATAAGATAAATAATAAATAGAAAAAAGAATTAAAAACATAAATATCTAAAACATTCATAAGGACTCGAACATGAGACCCGAAGGTAACCTACCACGCTTATAACCACTGAACCAGCAAGCTCATTCTGACATTAAAATGCGAAAACAAACACAATTGTTCGACCTAACCGCTGAACCTACCTACAAATTACAAAATTTCTAACCCAAAAATCTGGGGTGTTACATAAAGTATTGAATTGATAGAAATTGTGACCATATTTGCTCCGACAACAAATATGGCATCGCTTAGCTCATACCCGTCGATCATGTTAGGTAATGGGGTGTTACGTTGTTCATCTGCCTAGTTAGAGCCAAATTGAGAAGATTGGTGCAATGTGTTAACTAAGTTTGAGCCTGCATTGGGGCATCTAGGGCTACTAATTTAGACTTATAACTTTCTAAAGCATCAAGTCTATTTTAGATTTCTGTTAAGAAATTATTTTGGGGTTTTCTGAAAGATTTGGTATTTCATATGATGCAAATATTGGTTCTTTAGAACTTTTTTCAATCATTTATTTTACTGATTCTTTCCTCATTAGCTGTCTTTCTACCAAATATTCAATATAATCTAATTGTTTTCTTATCATATGAAGGCTGAGATTTGTATAGTTATTTTTTTCCACTCTTATTTTAATGTCTTTAGATGAGATTTGTTCTCCTGCATTAGGAGCTCTCATTCTTAAAGGGGTTGCTTTTATTCCAGTTTTTTTATAAAAATATTGAACTTGTCATCTAGTATTAATTTTTATTGTATTGATAGATTTCAACTAATGATCTTCAAACCCTTCAAAGAATTTTATTTAGATTTTATGAGTCTTCATAAATTTGTAATATTCTTGGAGAATATTTTCTTTCTTATTATCATAATTTTTAAAGTAATATTTTTTTATTCTAGTTGGAATAAAAGTATTTTCTACATCATACTTTATTAATCTCAAAAGATTTTTCTAGTATAAAAGTTTTAGAATTTTTTTCTAGTCTTGCATTATTAGTCATTGATAAGTACGTTGATGACATCTTAGGTGAATTTTGGGGGCTCCCTTCCTGTCTGGTATAGATAGGTTGGGCTATATTTGAAGAATTATCTATTCCTTGTAAATTGGTTCTAAATGCTATTAGGATGGAAAAGACAGAGGCTCTAGCAATCCTAAAATCTATTCTTTGTGTTTCAGGATTTGATTATTCTTCTATATTTAACCACCTAAATGTCATACTGGTACTTCCTATTTCAAAAGAATGTCTCGAGGGCATTTTGGGTGGCTTATCGAATTTTAATTCAATTGTGTCATCTTAGTGTTGAGAAATTCCACTTAAGAAAGTGTTTCTAATAGGGGTTTTTGTAATAGGATTTGTAGCACCTTCTAGCTTCCATCTAACAGGGAGATGGATTTCATGCCATTGTATTTTTTTTTTTGGAATTGTGGTATGAGATCGTGTGATGTCTGTTTCTATTAAAAGAGTTTCTCCTTTTGAGCTTTGGATTAAAGCCTTGGTGTTGATTACGAAATACATGGCTTTGAAATGGAGCAGATAGACTAACGTTAGCACTTCGAATCCAAGGTGCATCTTGTAATTATGAGTACGAATTTGAAAGGTCAATGATTTTAAAATGTTTTTATTAGTTAATGAAACCATACAATTTGGGTAGCAATTAAAATGTATTGGGGTAATACATTGGCTTTTTTCAACTGTTCCTAGTAAGGAATCGTTAAACATTATTATGTGTCTTTGGTCCTTTAAAGCAATTAAAATTGAGGTATTTTTGGTGGCTTCAACACTAAGTGGTTTGACACTGACTTGGACTAATCCGAAATGAATTTATTTATAATTTTATTCTTTAAGCTTATTTATGACAACTTTATCTAATAATTGAAAAGTTTCTTTTTTTTTGAATAGGTAAATTTTTTTCTTTTGTTTTTATAACATAACTACAAAAGGCATTTAAAGTTTCAAATATTGTTTTTTTTTAATAAATTTGGTTTGTTGGAACTCTTGGAAGAGTCAAATTATCACACCTTTGGGGAACATTTTCATAATGTTCTTCTTGTTCACTAACAGTGTTATTGAGCGTTTGGTCAGACTCTTGGGAATGATTGGAAGTAAAACTTGCAGAATAGTTGGTTCTCCTAAAGAAAGGAAACATTTTTATTTATTTTGTTATCATATTTCCTACAGGCATGTTCTACTATCAAAATTTCTAAATTACTAAAATTGTCTGCAAGGATACTACGTCCTTAACACACCTAGCCCATGGCTACTTGGACTGTGTATCAGTACTCAACAAAAATAACAATACATTAATTAAGATAGTTAAACCAAAGCTCGAAAATATTGAAAAAAAAAAGTTGAAGATTTACAAAACTTAGAATTACATGTTCCTCCTTGGCTTTGGTACCAAACGAGTCTCGAAGATCCGAGGATAGATGAAAGTAAAAAATTAAAGATTGGAATTTTTGAAAACTTAAATCTGATTTGTTTTGAATTTAAATTTTTTTATAACAATAACTTAAATTTTTCAAAGTTTTGAATAGAAACTTTGAGCCGTGTATTTGCGTCGTGTCTTTTATTTCCAAACCGAGAACCTTTTATAGAAGGCTCCTATCACTCTTTACAACGTCCTTGTAAGACAATGTGGTCCTTGCATTATTATAGACATTTTTCTCGTTCTACACAATTGTTATTTTTAGATTATTATTACAATTGCAGAGAATATATTCTCTGAATTACAAAAATTTTGCAGGGACTGTGCATTTTCATGTTTTCTTTTGAGATAAATTTTTGTAGAGAATACTTATTGTTCATCTCCGTCTTTCCTTCTTTTTCTTTTCTCTTTTTTTTTTTTGCAAAGAACATTTATTATTCATCTTCGTCTTTTCTTTATAAAGAATCATTATTGTTCATTTTCGTCTTTTAAATTTTATATGATTTTTTATAATTGTAATTATAAAAAAATTATTATCTTCTAGTATCAACTATTTATTTTTATTTTATGTATAATTTATTATTACTTTATCCATGACGTTTTTACTCGTGAAATTATTCTTACAATATTCACCTTTATCTTGTTAATTGATTACAAAATATTATTATTTACTACTATGTTATATATTTCATATACTTTTAATTTATAATTATTTATATTTAAAATAATTAAATTATTAATATTTTATCACTCGTCAACTAAGTATCTATTTTTTTATTAATAATTTTAGGGAAAATATTTGGTACACTGTCAATAGAGTTTTTTAGACTCCATAAGTTGAGTCAAGGGTTGACAAATGTCATTTACAAGTGTAATAAAATATTTTTTAAATAAATATTTTTAGAAAGAAATATGTGATAAATGTTTTAGCCTTGTGGAATAAAAAAGTACACCATCAGTGTACGAAATACTAACTTATAATTTTATTTAATAAAAGTTTTAACATCTAAAAACACATAAGTACAAAATTAATTATGAGTTAGCATAGTAATAAAATTTTTAATATAGAACATGTAAATTGATAATTAAATTATTAAATATTATATTAGCTTAAATTATAATTACACTTTAGTATAATAGGCCTCATTCAAGCATGGTCCCTCTCCATTCTCTCTGTAAAACACTTTTAAGGTTCTTTTACCCTTCCTTTGATGTTGTATTTGGTTTCATTTCTCTTAAAGCCTCTTATGCTTTGCCTTTGCCCCCATTATTTGTTCTTTTCAACCTTGGTGTCTCCTTTTTTGTCTTCTACCTAAGAATTTTCAAGTTTCCGTGGATCAAGGGAGAGATTTTTAGGCATTGATTGTTAGAGTGTTTCTTGTAGTGATAAGTTCTAAACTCGAGCCTCCTCAGATGGTGATTTGATTTCTTTTGTTTAATAAAAAGGTTGTCCTTCTCTATTTTTTAACTTGGTTTTTTATTATGTGTTATTCAACCTTCTTAGTTTTATCTTTTTTTAATGTACTTTGTTAAAATTCCTAAAACAAGGTGTAACACCCTATACCCGGCCTGATCATCAAACCTGAGTTCTACGATGCTACACCACCGTCTCACATCAGTTACATCATAATCAACACATTTAGTATACAAGCATCTTTACTTTGTTTTGTTACTATAGCAATCATGCGAATATTAAGTCATGCACACTCAAATTAACGTTTAACTGTGCTAATACACATTAATCAAACATAAAATGGGCATACATCGAACATTGGGACCACTTAGCCAATTTTCCCAAAAATGTTACGTATGTATCGATACTATCTCGGGTGTATCGATATTTCCTTTAAGTGGTATAGATACCACATGGAAAATCGATACCAAACTTGCATTTTGTTTCTCGCCAAATTTTAAAACATCAAAAATTATCGGTACCTTTTGCAAGGTATCGATAAACTTACCCTGAGTATCGATTCTCGGGCCGAGGTATCGATACCAATTCTCTATTTTGTCTTCCTACACTCTCAAAAAATACAGAGGTATTGTTTTTAAAGCCCTAATATTGATACCTCTGCTCCAAGTTACAAAATTTAAGCATATGCAAGCATTAAAACCATTCAACTTAATCCCTAAACATCATGCTTCATTCACCTAGTCAAATAAGCATCAAAATGTCTAAGACAGTAGCCAAAATACTGTGTTCAGGTCCACATGCTTCCAAACATCAATAAAAAGCAAATAGCCCAAAAATGACTTAACAAAACCGATTAAAGTCTACCACATTGCCTTAAAGTCCCATATAATAAATAAACCAATTACACCTACTATAGCAACTAAGAGAATGGCTTGGATCAATTCCTCGAAGGCCACACCACTCACATCGGAAATGCAACTACTATGTAAAGGCTAAAATGGAGTGGGTGAGCTTAACAAGCTCAGTGAATGCTCAGAGCAACCACTACGCAAGCAAGTCACTTTGCAATAGTTAAACAATCATATATCGTATTCATGGCATCTCTAATTCTATATCAAAGTTCTCATATTTCATTATTCTTCAAGAATTCATTTACTTAATGATTACAAGACAATTCAGGCATAGATCATATCACACATTTTAGATACATTTAATGATGCTTGGCTCTTGGGATCATGAAACATAAAGTGGACTCTATCACCACTCATCAAGTGCACGGATCTCCAACACACCACATAGACTCGTAGAGTCAAACATGTAACACCCCTAACCCATATCCGACGCTGAAATAGGGTTATAGAGCATTATCAAACTTATGACTTAAACAATCATACATTTCAAAACAATTATCATTCAAATCAAAATTCATTCAAATACATTCATATAGTCCCTGTTATGAGCCTTCAAAGCCCCAAGTAGACATTAAAAGTGGTTCGGGACTAAACCGAGTATTCAAGAAATTTTTAGAAAAATATTGAAATTTTTCAAAGTTTTGAAAAGGGATCACATGGCCGTGTCTCAGCTCGTGTCCGACCCCGTGTAACTCACTGACTTGGGTCACACGGTCGGACCACACGCTCGTGTGCCAGGCCGTGTACCCTTCGAAATGACCTCATGCGCCCGTGTGCCAGGCCGTGTGAAAACTTGAGGCTATACTGACTTGTGCCACACGGCCAAGCCACATGCCCATATGCTAGGCCGTGTGAAACTACTGACTTGCTTTCTAAGGAAATTGCAGGGGACACACGGTTGTGTCACCTGGCTGTGTGTCACACATGGCTGAGACACACGCTCGTGTCTCTGCCTGTATGGACAGAAATAGGTCATTTTCCAAGCCATATTTCTCACCCAAATTGGTGTCAACCTATACACATCAAAATACATAAAACCATGGTATAAATAGGCACTCTAGTCCAACCAATATGAAGTTTATAACATGTACATTCACACCATAACATGATATCCATAAACACATTCATTTGACCACTTTAAAACATACCAAACATACTTCAAAGGTTACCCAAATGGTCAATTACATATATGAGACATTGTGCCTAAAACTTAGCATACATAATCATCTCCATTTCAACCAATTAGTGCCAAACACAATTTCACAAGCTAGACATTCATATAGCAACCATACACCACATATCAAAGGGCCATTTGAACATATATACATATCAAAATATGTGACCACCTTACAAGCCATCTCAAATGGCCAAAACACAACAAGACATATAGGCCACATTAGCCAAAACACCTATACATGCCATTTTACCAAAATATACAAAGTCCAAAATACCAAAATGAGAGTTTGATAGTGCGACACGATCTCCGCAAACTTCCAAACCGAGCGAGCTTCTGAATCACTATAAAACACGAAAATTAAAATAGAGTAAGTTATTAAGCTTAGTAAGTTCGTATGACTAATAAATACAACTTACCACTCATCCACAATTTAGATAAGTATAATTAAAACATAAGAAAATTTCAATTAGCCCAAAGCCTAACACATAATCACAATCATGTTAGTCATGTATGAATACATCAACTATGAATTACTTTCCGTATTTCACATGAATACCTATACTGGTTCTTATCAACTTTGATAACCTCGTATCATCATATGTACCCCTTGAACCATTTGGATTACTATCGAATACTCGGATATCTCGCACACTAAGTGCCAAAACATGCTCAAAACCACCTCTATCTCATATAGATGCTCATTCTCGAGCCATCACTAGGTCTGCTCACACAAGCTGTACGTTAAGATGTAGCTACACGGTGTTACTCACATAAGTTGTAAAGTAACCGCAACACATGTCAGAAACTCAGCCACCTATAGGATGTATAAAACCAGCACCCAAAACACGGTAACCCCTATTGACATGTCATTTGTATCCTATCTATTCTTAAGGTTCAAACGAGATCTATACATTGCCGATACCTTGTTGAGAATTTCCGTGGTGTCGTATCATCACAATTATATCAATTAAGCATTTAAACACATATAATTTAATGCTTATTAAACATACAAACTTACCTCAAATTTACACGGAGACAATTGACCGATCAATCCACTACTTTATCTTTGCCTCGATCTAATTCCAAACATTGCTTTTCTTGATCTATATAATCAAATTTAAATAATTTAATATTTATTATATTCTATTCAATCAAATTTCATGTTATGAAAAAATTACCATTTTACCCCTAAACATTTGACCTTTTTTACAATTTAGTCCCTAAGCTTGGAACAAAATGAAATTCATGAAATTTCACCACATCCAAGCCTAGTAAAAAATTATATATGCACATATCAGCCCATATATTCCATAAATTCACACATTTATCACACAATTTTCATATTTCTCAATTTAACCCCTAATTAACAATTTCATCAAAACTCACTTAACAAAAGTTTTTTATTTAACAACAAGGGTTCATTTTCTTCCATTAAAATTCAAGAACAACTAATATGCTCTCATGGAAAAACCCTATAATTTCAACCATATTACAATTTAGTCCCCTATTTAGCTAGATTAAGCTACAACGGTTCTCAAAATATAAAAATCAACGAAAACGGGATGAAATAGCACTTACATGCAAGTAAAAAGCTTGAGCAAAAATTTCTTCCCTTCTCCTATTGTGAATTCGACTATGGGATGAAAAATAGAAGAAGATGATAGCTTTTTGGTTTTTCTTTTATTTATTTTGTCATTAATTGCATTTTTACCATTTTACCCTTACCTAACTTTAAAAATTACTCAATTACCAAACCATGCACATCCACTAACTCATTTAATAGTCTAATTACCATATAAGGACCTCCACTTTAAATTTCTATAGCTATTTAACACCTTTAGCTAATAGAACAAAACTTTTACTCTACGCGATCTAGTCCTTTTTCAAAAATTGAGCATACAAACGATAAAATTTCTTAACAAAATTTTTATACCACCATATTACCATGCTATAGACCAAAAAAAATATTAAAATAAATTTTTAACTTTAGATTTGTGGTCTCAAAATTACTGTTTCGATTTCACTGAAAACGAGCCGTTACAACTCTTCCCCCTTAGGACTTTCTGTCCTCGAAAATCTTACCAGAAAATAGGTTAGGGTATTGTTTTCTCATGGTTTCCTCGAGTTCCCAAGTAGCCTCATCAATCCCGTGATGATGCCAAATAACTTTCACTAAGGCTATCCTCTTATATCTCAACTCTTTGATCTCTCGTGCCAAAATTCTGATCGGTTCTTCATTATACGACATGTCGGGCTAAATCTCAACCTCGGTCGGAGAAATTATATGTGAAGGATCCGAACGGTACCATCGTAACATAGACACATGAAACACATTATGAATCTTTTCCAACTCTGATGGTAATTCAAATCAATAAGCCATTGGCCCAGTTTTTTCGATAATATCATACGGTCCGATAAATCACGGACTCAACTTTCCTTTGCGACCAAAACAGAGAATTCTTTTCTAAGGCGATACTTTCAGAAATACTTTATCACCGATCTGAAATTCAATATCTTTACGTTTCAAATCCGCGTACGATTTCTGTCGATCTGAAGCGGCCTTCAAACTGTCACAAATCACTTTCACTTTCTCCTCGGTCTCTCGGATGAAATCAACCCCGTGTATCTTTTTCTCACTAAGTTCGATCCATTATAATGGAGTTCAACATTTATGACCATATAAAGCTTCATACAATGCGATCTTTATACTCGACTGAAAACTATTATTGTATGCGAATTTAACCAACGATAAATATTTTTCCCAATTACCTTCGAATTCTAAGACACAGCAATGAAGCATATCCTCAAGAAACTGAATCACTCTCTCAGACTGACCATCAGTTTAAGGATGAAATATAGTGCTAAAATGCAACCGCATACCCAAAGCTCTTGTAACTTCTTCCAAAATTGTAATGTAAATCGTGGATCTCTATCTGAAATAATAAAAACTGGCACTCCGTGCAATCTGGAAATCTCTGAGTTATACAACTTAACTAATTTGTCAAGAAGTCTATACGTATCGAAATAAAATGTGTAGACTTCGTCAATTGATCAACGACAACCCATATAGCGTCTTTCTTTTTTGGGGATAAAGGTAGTCCCGATACGAAATCCATCGTAACTCTATCCCATTTCCACTCTGGTATCATCACTGGCTCTCATAGTTCTGGAGGTACTTGATGTTCGGCTTTAACCTATTTACTAATCAAACATCTGGACACAAAGTCAGAAATGTCATGTTTCATACCCGACCACCAATACATTTGCCTCAAATCACTGTACATCCTATTACTTCCCGGATGAACAGATAAGGTACCACTGTGAGCTTCGTGCAAATTTTTTTGTATAAGTTCTGGATTCTTCGGCACACAAACTCTATCATAGAACAATAGGCAACCATTGGGTTTGATCTGAAATTCAAAATCAGAAGTTGACTCACATTGTACTCGTTTAGTCTGCAATGCATCATCACATTTCTGAGGTTTGCAAATTTGCTGAAGAAATAACAGTTTAGCTTTTAACTCGGCTAAAATTGATCCATCATCAGACAGAGTCAATTTCGTGTTCATCGCTCTCAAAGCAAACAAAGATTTTCTATTCAAAGCATTCGTGACTACGTTCACTTTCCCCGAATGATAAATCAAACACTAACTCATAATCTTTCAACAATTCGAGCAATCTTCGTTGTCTCAAATTCAAATATTTCTATTACATCAAATACTTCAAACTCTTGTGATTGGAAAATATGTGGCACTTCTCACGAAACAAGAGGTGTCGCCAAATTTTTAAGGCAAACACAATAGCGGCTAAATCCAAGTCGTGTGTCAGATAATTCTTCTCGTACGTCTTTAATTGTCTGGAAGAATATGCTATTACTTTTCCTTCTCGCATTAGAACACATCTCAAACCGTTCAATGATACATCACTAAAAATCACAAATTCTTTACCCAACTCAGGCTGAACTAAAACTGGTGCTTCGGTTAACAGTGCTTTCATCTGATTGAAACTCTGTTGGCATTTATTAGACCACTCAAATTTCACATCTTTCAATAATAACCGAGTCATCTGTATATCTATCATTGAAAATCCTTTTACAAATCTTCAATAATAGCTTGCTAACCCTAAGAAACTTCTGACCTCAAAAATGTTTCTTGGTGGTTTCCAGTCAACCACCGCTGAAATCTTGCTGGAATCAACTCTGATGCCTTCTGTGGAAACAATGTGTCCCCAAAATCCAACTTCTTGGATCCAAAACTCGCATTTGCTGAATTTAGCAAATAGTTGTTTATCTCTCAAAGTTTGTTACACAACTCTCAAATGCTCGGCATGTTCAGACTCATTTCAGAAATAGACCATAATATCATCAATGAATACAACAACGAATCTGTCTAAATACAGTCTGAAAATTCTATTCATCAAATCCATAAAAATTGTAGGAGCATTAGTTAACCCAAACGACATAACAAGAAATTCATAATGCCCGTACCTAGTTCTGAATGCAGTTTTCGGCACATTCGAATCTTTAACCTGTAACTAATAATAACCAGATCGCAAATCAATCTTTGAAAATATTGTTGCTCCTTTCAATTGATCCAACAAATCATCAATTCTCGGCAACTAATACTTATTCTTAATCGTAACCTTGTTGAGCTGTCGATAGTCGATACACAATCTCATTGATCCATCTTTCTTCTTTACAATCAAAACTGGTGCACCCTAGGGCGAGAAACTTGGTCGTACAAAACCTCTATCCATTAACTCTTGCAACTGAGCTTTCAACTCTTTAAACTATGTCGGATCCATTCTGTACAGAGCTATCGATACCGGTGATGTTCCCGATACTAACTCAATAGCAAATTCAGTCTCTCTAATCAGTGGTAACACGGGTAACTTTTCTAGAAATACATCTAAATAGTCACTAACCACTAGTACTAAATCAATCTTCATCTCAGACACTTTTGTATCTAGTACATATACAAGATATGCATCACAACCCTTTCTCACATACTTCTGTGCTAGCATAGCCAATATTACAATAGGTAACCCACTTGAATCATCAGATTCAATACGTAGAGTCTCACCGTTCTGACATTTTAACACAATAATTTTTCATCTACAATTCACAATCGCATCATGCAAAGTCAGCCAGTCCATATCCAATATCACATCAAACTCATCAAGTAGTAAAAGCATCAAATCGGCAAAAAATTTGTAACCTCGAGTCATCAAAAGACAATTATTGCATACTTTATCAATTAGAACATATTAACTAAAGGGGTTTGATACCTTAACCACAAATTCACTGGACTCAACAGGTAAACTCTTACTAGACACTAAATTTGTACACACATAAGAATTGGTTGATCCATGATCAATCAGTGCAATTACATCAGTGTTACAAAGAGAAAAAGTACCAGTGATAATAATTGGGGCCGATGCTCTTCGCGAGCGCGAATGGCATAAGCTCTGGCTGGCGCCCGTGCCTCAGATCTCATAGTAGAATCCTTTGTTGTACCTCTACTACCACTCACATTTCCAGTATTTTGGGGTGGTCTCCCTCTTGCAGCTGTATTGCTCGGTCGAGCAGTTGGAAGTTTATTTTTCTCAGGTAATTCAGGACAATCCCGAATGAAATGCTCTTGCGGGCCACATCTAAAATAGGCTCTGTCATTCATCCAACATTCTCAAAAATGCTGTCTACCATATCGTTGAGATTCAGGTTTGTTGGTCTTGACACTACCAATGCTCGCTACTGAAGTGGCTTGAGCTCTTGGACTCGCATGTTGCTTCCCACGATCTCTGTTAGAATACCCCACTGAAGCTGTCGAACAGTTATGAAAACCTTCGATTTCTTAGACGAAGAATGATATGATTTACCTGTCGACCTCTTTCTCGAATCCCTAGCCTCGGAATCGGCTCTTCTCTTTTCTTTGCTAAGCCCTTCCGCTTTGTGTGCTCTATCAACTAACACAACAAATTCTTTCAGTTCAAGAATCTTGACTAAAAGCTTGATGTCTACATTCAACCTGTCTTCGAACCGTTTACACATAACCACTTCGGTTGGAATGCACTCTCGGGTATATTTGCTTATTCTAACAAACTCTCTTTCGTAATAGGCTATGGTCATATGACCCTATTTTAGCTCTAAGAATCCCTTGCGCTTTTGATCAAGAAACCGCTAACTTATATATTTATTTCTAAACTCAGTCTGAAAGAATTCCCATGTGACTCGGTCTTTCGGCACTACAGATGTTAATATGTTCCACCACTGAAATGTTTCACATTTAATGCATTCTGACAGTGTGCAAAACAACTCATCGAAAACTTGGATTGTATTCTCAAGCCAAAACTCGGCTCTCTCAGGGTCATCATCAATTGTAGCTCTAAACTCTTCAACCCCATATTTTTTAATTTTATCCACAGGCGATTTGCTCAAACGTACCGGTTCTAAGACTTGAGGAGATATAGGGATCGGTTGGGGAAAAGGTGGGGTGGAGGTTGTTGAGCAGCTGGATTCGTGTGGGCAATCAAAAAGGGATCACATGGCCATGTCCTAGCTCGTGTCTAAACTCGTGTAACTCACTGACTTGGGACACACGGCCAGACCACACGCCCGTGTGCCAGGCCATGTACCCTTCTAAATAGCCTCACACGCCCATGTGCTAGGCCGTGTGTTAGGCCTTGTGAAAACTGGAAGGTATACTGACTTGTGCCACACGGCCATGCCACACGCCCATGTGCTAGGCCGTGTGAAGCTACTGACTTGCTTTCTTAGGAAATTACAAGGGACACACGACTGTGTCACCTGGCCATGAGTCATACACAGCTGAGGCACACGCCTGTGTCTCTACCCGTGTAGACAAAAATAGGCCATTTTCCAAGCCATATTTCTCACCCAAATTGGTGTCAACCTATACACATCAAAATACATAAAACCATGGTATAAATAGGCACTCAAGTCCAACATATTTCAAGTTTATAACATGTACTTTCACACCATAACATGATATCCATAAACACATTCATTTGACCACTTTAAAAAATACCAAACATACTTCAAAGGTTACCTAAATGGTCAATTACATATATGAGACCAGCATCCAAAACACAATAACCCCTAATGACATGTCATTTGTATCATATCTATTCCTAAGGTTCAACCGGGATCCATACCTTGCTGATACCTTGTCGAGAATTTTCGTGGTGTCGTATCATCACAATTATATCAACTAAGCATTTAAACACATATAATTTAATTCTTATTAAATATACAAACTTACCTCAAATTTACACGGAAACAATCGACCGATCAATCCAATACTTTATCTTTGCATCGATCTAATTCCGAACGTGACTTTTCTTGATCTATATAATATTTATTCTATTCAATTCAATCAAATTTCATGTTATCAAAAAATTACCATTTTGCCCCTAAATATTTGACCTTTTTACAATTTAGTCCCTAGGCTCGCAACAAAATGAAATTCATCAAAATTTCACTATATCCAAGCCTAGCCAAATATTATATATGCTCATATCAGCCCATATATTCCATAAATTCACACATTTATCACAAAATTTTCATATTTCTCAATTTAACCCCTAATTAACAATTTCATCAAAACTCACTAAACAAAAGTTATTTATTTAACAACAAGGGTTCATTTTCTTCCATTAAACTTCAAGAACAACTAATATGCTCTCATGAAAAAACCCTATACTTTCAACCATATTGCAATTTAGTCCCCTATTTAGCCAGATTAAGTTACAACGATTCCGAAAAAATAAAAATCAACGAAAACGAGATGAAATAGGACTTACATGCAAAGAAAAAACTTGAGCAAAAAATTATTCCCTTCTCCTATTGTGAATTCAACTATGGCATGAAAAATAGAAGAAGATGATAGCTTTTTGGTTTTTCTTTTATTTATTTTTATCATTAATTACATTTTTACCATTTTACCCTTACCTAACTTTAAAAATTACTCAATTACCAAGCCATGCACATCCACTAACTCATTTAATGGTCTAATTACTATATAAGGACCTCCACTTCAAAGTTCTATAGCTACTTAATATCTTTAGCTAATAGAACACAACTTTCACACTTTACGCGATTTAGTCCTTTTCCACAAATTGAGAATACAAATGGTAAAATTTCTTAATGAAATTTTTATACCATCATATTATCATGCTATAAACCAAAAAATAATATTAGAATAAATTTTTTGACTTTGGATTTGTGGTCCCGAAACCACTATTTTGATTTCACTAAAAACGGGTCGTTATAAAACATATTCCATAAGTGAAGCATATAGCTAACACTCTCCAACAGACCAAACACACATATCCCGCTAAATGGAACTTGGATCACATTCCCTTATCTCTCTAAAAACTATCCTAGGCCTTAACGCCCCAAATATCGCAACCCAAAGGTTAGTACTCACAATCCTATCGCATGCCCACTATATCCAATGGTCTCAAAGTTCATAAGGTCAAAATATCCACATTATCAACACATATTTACATATCGATTTCCATACATGCTCACTATATATACATATCATCAACACATTATAACCACTGTCACGTATTATGAAAATGTACCCACTTATTTACTATCTCTTGGCATGAATTACATACTCATATATTCACTTTCATAATAGTCATCACTAACTTACAATACATATCATAGTATCTCATACATGTTCATATTTTCACAATTGCACAACACACATTTATCACATTATAACATAGGTGTGAGAACACTTACACTTGGAGTTTAGACTAGGGGTTTAGGCTATCTCTAAATTCCCAATTACACAATGAATCATCTATGAACAGCTATTCCAAAACATTCACCGAAAAGCCAAAAGCTCAGACAAGCTTTTCTTTGCCTTTGTCTCTACTCGTTGAATGTCCTATTGACTCCGAAACTTTAACAAGACAAACCACATAAATATTCAATGAAAAATCAGTCAACAATTCACCTTAAATAGTCACAAACATAAGCCTAAGCTACATTCTCCTCTAACCGAAACCTTTAGCATGACGAACTTAAAATTCAAATAGCTCGGTCTACACTTAATCTTTTTGTATGAAACAAGTTTCATTCATCTACAACTACTTCCCAACCTTGAAACTACACAGAACTACATGTTTCAAGGTATCAAAATTTTTCGACAAGTTTTGGCCATTACGACGAAAATTCATTAAAACTCGAGAATTTCTTAACAAGACTTTAAAGTAACTTTAGAAACCTTCTAATCATGTTAAAACAAGTTGAAAAACTCTTAACCAAGTTTTAGTCCATAAACCCGAAATCTACCATTAATGACCAAATTTTTTACTTTTATCCAAAAGATGTGTTTTAATGGCTAATAATTCAGTTTAAAAGTCTAGATAACATTTGAAACTAATAGGAAGATGATTGGTTACCTTGAATGTAAGAAAAATAAACTTTTTTGAAATTCTAAAAAATTCAGTCTTGAAGAAGATGATGAAATTAATGAAGTTTTTGGGTGTTTTCTTGGTTTTCAATGGAGATTTATAGTTCAAAAGATATTGGAGATCAAAAGTATATAGGATTTGGGAGTAAAATTTGATTGGGAGAGTAAAAGAAACAAAGGGACGTCAAGAACATAACGGGGGAAGTTTCTATCTTGAAATAGTTTGGAGAATACAATTTTTAGGTTGATTTTAAAATTCTGGGCAAATTACTTCATAAAAACTCTTAGTTTTGAATCTTTTATAAATTAGTCCTATCAAAATTAAATAAATTTAAAAACCCATTATCAAAAATTGACTTAATTTCCTAATAGCCACTATCAAAAACATTATTGAATACCAACCTTATGAAATTCCGAGCACATATAGGATAAAATTCCTAAAATACCCTCGAAACTCTTAGGCCCTATTTTGGGGTGTTACAAAAGGATGCATGTCAAACGAGAAGCTGCAAAATAGGCTTGTTTTGCATTTAAAGTTACTTCCATCCATATGAACAAACGTTTAATGCATCGAATAAAACTAGCATACTAAAGCACCTAACAAAATTCAAATATCGGATAATCTTGAAAAGTATGGCTAAAATTGAATATTAACTTTGTAATCAACTTGATCTATGAATTTAGTGAAAGATGTACTAACATGGCTTTGAGCCTTTAGAAAGATAACCAACCTATTAATCACCAAAGCCATAGTAGTCATGCACTTTTCACTATCGAAATGGATGAGTCCCTTAACAAATACCAAGGGAAGAATGCTTCTTTAACCTTCATATTAAAAACCTTATCAATGTATGCTAACTCAATCCCCATCAAACTGGCAAGTAAGCTCTTGTACCCTCTATTATTCTTTTAATATACCTTGTTAGAGTTAGTAAAGTCCAAATGTAGTAAGGTAAAGTACTCTTAAATTGTGTGAACCATATCAACTTCATTGAATAAAAAGCATGAGTAAGAAAGATCCCAAAATTGCATCATAGCTCTAATTAAATCATCATCAACCATGATTGTAAGTAACAGTGAAATATTTCTTCGAATAAGCCTCATTAGTTCAAACCATATGATCTCCAAATCTGTAACATCCCAAAATTTTCAATCAAACACATGCCACTATATCATGATTAGATATAGTAAATTTTTAAGAAAGTTGGATATTGAGTCAAATAAAGAATTTTTTATGAAAGGAAGATTGATATTAGAGATATAAATCAATGGAAAGAATTGTAGATGAGAAAATATGGTAAAAAGAACTAAATTGTAAACTCTAAAAAGTTTAAGGACTAAAGTGAAAATTTAACCATAAAAAGAAAGTATGAGTTGTTATTGCTTATTTGAATTTAGAATAAGTTGGAGTATGTATTGGTGTGTTGAACACCACTTTTGAGACCAAATTGGAAAGATTAGAAAGTACAAGGACTAAATCATAAATCCATTTTTATCGAGAAGTTGGTAGAACTGTAATTTTATAACATTCAAGTATTTTTTATGAAGATTTATATGTGAATTACGATGTTTGGATCTTATAGGTACTTATTATTGTGAAAAATTGTGTAAAGAGATAAAAAAAGGCAAAATGATAATTTTTTTCCAGAAAAGGGTATTTTGGTCCTTTCACAAGAATTATATATTGTAAATATTATTTTGATGAGATATTTGATATGTGGAATTATTTTTTACCATTAAATGTGATTTTTTGTGACAAGATTAATTGTGGACCACACTTTTAAATTGAGTTTTGAAAAAAACTGACTTAGGTTTATTTTAGTGTTTTAAATTCATAAAATGAGAGGACCCCCTCCAAAAAAAAATCAACTTATTCTAGTCAGCCATCCTTTCCCTTTTCTTCATATTTCTCATCTTTCTTCAAATCTTACCAAAAATCTCAATATCCACATTGTATTTTTGTCAAAATCACTTGGAAACTCATCTCTGAAACTCATTTCCTCCATCAATCCTCTATTTTCAACAAGATTTTCATGGGTTTTAGAGAGAGAAAGTTTGAGGTAGAGTGATAGATGGAAGTGGATGGGTCAATTTCAAGTTACTGAAAATGTTTAGAATTCGAATCTGAAAATTAAACAAACAAACAATTAGAAAGAATGAAAATAAAATAGATTTGAAAATAGAGAGATTGAAACAATAGGATATATATTTAACTAATGTGTAATGGATTGTTGGAGAAAAGTCGAATCTTTTTCTCCAAAAAGATGAGGTCAAATTTGAAATTAAAAGATAAATAAGTTAAGAACACTTCAAGAATAATAATAAGAAATAAAGAGAGAGAGAGAGAGAGAGAGAGAGATGAAAGATTGAAGGATGATAAAAATGATACTGGTAAGATGAGAAAGAAAAATATCCAATGGAACCCCTTGAAGAACAAGCTTCAATAAACTCCACTAATGGCTTTAATTGACCTTTCAAGCTAGATAACTTGGAAAACCAAAGGGTGAAGAACTCCCACCAACAGTCTTGAAGAAGATTGAGTTGAAAAATCTTCTAAAAGAAATAAGATAAGATTTCTTTGGTGGGTGGCTACCCCTTTTGATACAAGAAAGGAGCTAAAGAAAGAGAAAAACAAATCCCTAAAAACTAGCCTAGAAAATGTGGATGGCTAAGATAAAAAAACAAATCCCTAAAATGTAGTTTAAAATAAGGATAACTATGAAAGGTAATTCTTTCTTCCTAAGAAACTTAAAGGTGGAAAGAAAAGACTAAATGAATTTGGTCAGCTTTATGGGAATTGTGCATGGACCAAATTTACAAGAAAACAAATGAACTTAGGCTTAAAAATAAACTCCTTAATTGGGCCATTGACAAATGAGGCAAAAAATATAACAACTAAATCTTTAAGTGATCCAAATAAGCTAATCTTTAAGAGAGATTTGGGCTGCTTACTTCAATTCCAAGCTTAAAAATACCTTCCAACCTGGTTGAACTTTTGGGCTTGCATCCATGGGACAAGTCTGCCTCAAAATGGAGTTTCTAATGTTTAAGCTCTCAAAACTACTTCATTAAAGGTCTCTTGCCACAAACTCGTGGACTAATACATTCAATTTGACACCAATCTGTTTGGGCTTAGAGCGGTTAATTGGGCCTTGAGGGCAGCTAAGGCCATCACATTCATGTGCTTGAAATTGGGCATTCATGCTTGCATCATCCCCTTTTCTTCAAAAAGATTCATCCTCGAATCTTATTTTTAGTCAAACAAGAAAGAATCTTTACCACAGGTGGAGTAATTGTAACCTCTCTAACCCGACCTAGACATTATTTCTAGATTAAGAAGGCTACATTAGCCACCGAAATGGCTAAGCTAACTTATGTTACTTTTGAAGACTTTAAATAAACTCATTTTAGTGAAAAATCGCATTTGCACTTTGAGTTAGTTTAAAAGAGTTCATTTATTAGATAATCTATACATAAGACTCATTTTATTATTGATAGTGTTGTTCAAGAAAAAAAATCATTTGCTTGTCACTCTTCTTTGTAAAAACTCGATGTTAAATGAATGTAGTGGAAAAAATATTTTTCAAGTCATTTTGGAAACTCAGTTGCCTTATTGATTTGTTTTCCAAAAATGGTTCGTTTGCAATGCAGTGGAAATTAGGAAACAATGTCAAAATTTACTTAAGTCCGATATCATCAATTTTTGGTTATTATGCGTGAGTAATCCATGCATGCAACAATCCCCAAAAGAAAAGTTACCAAGCCACAGACCATAAATAATTAAAAGTTACAAACCAAAACCAATAAAGGCTTAATAATACTTATTAAGAATAGTCCAAGGTCCAAGGTGATTCTCCGAATGTCGAGTTTGGTCCTAATTTCAAGGTTTACCTAAAAAGTTAAACACTATTAGGGGTGAGCTTATGAAAGCTCAGTGTGAGTGGAACATTTTTTTAAATAGACATAAATATCAAATACAGTGAAACATATTAGCTTTAACAGAAGAACATAAAACCATCATAGGAATTTCATATCATTATATAGCCATTATCAAATTGATGTCAAATAGTGTATGAGCATGGGTTATCATTCATTCAAGTAACAATCATTAATTTAGATACCATTCAATACAACATAATACAATACATAGCATAAATCAATAAAATTTGAATATGTTGTGAGCACGATACAATGCAAAAAGGTTCCTAACCATACCATCCGCTGAATAATCAATAATGCTGAAAATCTGTTGCATATCAAATAGTGTGATACAATCTCCAATAGCATATAATATGCGATAAAATCGTCAATCCCCTCAGTACTCTAGATGCAGTGCACTGACTACATATAAATGCGGACTTAATATGCCACCGGTACTCTACGAAACTCCTTCGTCAACCATAAGATATTCCATCCCAATGCAAATGCAATATGTCACGCAAACTCATACGTAATCATATCTCAATACTTTTCACATTTATTTGACATGTTCAACATGCCTTCAATAATCACATGCTTTCAGTAAATGGAAACAGTGTTCCAACTTTCAAATTACCATTAGGATGATATCATTCAATATTACACAATTTTACATACTTTTACGATTTTCCAATGTGCATGAATAACAACCTTTCTAATATAACATAGCAAACTATCCATGCAATTATATCATGCTTAAATTCATATATTAGCAAATCATGCTATATATGCAATCAATATCATACCAAATAACACAATCATACATCATAATATCATTCACATAATCACACTGTCAAACTAGCAACTTCGCTAACATATCAATCTTTTAAGGCACAAAACGTACCTAGTTCGGCCACTTACAAATTAATTATTTGGCTTTTAATCCACTCCAATTAGCAAGCTAAATCATCAAATATATAAAAAAAAATTATCATTTTTAATTAACTTTTTGAGGTTAGGACCCACACCTTATTTTTTGCTTTCTCACAGTACACTAGCGAATCTTCCAATTTTCCTTAATAATTAGCCCTTAAACCAACCTAAGTCAAAAAATCAGTATAAGTTCCATCAATTCATATCTTAACCAGCCCTTAAACACCCACTTATGGGTTCCAACCAATCGTCAAAATCACTACTATTTTACAAATCCAAACTATTTAGATTTCTTACACTATTTTGTTGCAAATCATGCGCACAAACGTCTTTCGGCTTTACGGTTGATTTGGGGTGTTCCGATCAACACCTAACACAATTACATACTGAAAAATAAGTAGCTAATATTGATTAAAATACCTCATTTAATCAATCCATAACCTTTTCCCAGCAACTTTGTCTAAACAACAAACTGGTTTATAATTAATCGCACTTACACTTCCCGAATTGTGAGATCTAAATGGCTAATTTATCAAGAACGTATTTCCCTAATTAACATGTGATTAAAGTCTGATTAGGAGGGTTCAAGAACTCAAATTAATGCTGGAAAAATATGGGCAATAACCAAGAAACAAAACATCCCCCTTTCTTGCACATAGGTGCACGCACCACCACCCACTGTGGCCAAATTCGGGGCTAATTTAAAAATGATTTAAAGATCCATTAAAAATATAAGAAAATACCTTCAAAATATTTAAAATTCCCCTAAATTCCAAATCTAGAAATTTAGGTTTTTAATTGACAAGATTAATCAAAAAATTAAAGAAAGAAGAGATCTTACACAAGTTAGTTTAGAGAAACGGCAATGGCACTTTCTTGGCAATGTTCATGATCGATATTGGAGTTCAAGATTTCATATTTGGGGTTGATTTTAATGAGAAAAAAATACCAAAAAGATGGTGGAGAAGATGTTAACAAATCTTGAGATAAAAAGAAAAAGAAAGAGATGGTAAAACTAGGTAAAGGCGAGGGCAACAATGGAGGAAGAAAGAAAAAAAATTGAAGATCAAGGAGGAGAGGAGAGGGGTGGAACAGCTAGAGTGAATAAAAATAGAATAAAGGCTGATTATTTTTTATAAAATTAACAGTTATACCTAGGGTTACAAGGGTATGGATGGCACACATTAAAAATAAGGGATTTTGCAAAAAAAATTAGTTATTTTGCATGGGAAAGGATTTTAACATGGGACCTCAATTTAATTTTCATGCTTTTTCATTTATCAATTAACCACTAGGCTATTTCCTTATTTTTGAAATAATTTTTCAATATTTATTTTAAAAATAATGTGTGTCACATACTAGAGCTTGAGGCAAAATTAGCAAAATAATAAAAATGGTGAGAGAGAAGGGATTTAAACTTGGGTTTCAAGGAACGTTTCACTAACACTTATCCAACAAACCAATACCTCATTTATTCCTAAAAACCCATATATAATCTCAAAAATTAGGGACTGACTACTCTCTCTCGATTCCTAAACCTGATTCTACTAACCCCCGATTTTCAGGATGTTACAGTAATTTAGTTGAGAACCTCAACTTCATGAAACAAAGGAAAGATATTTCTCGTAAATTTCCATTTAGGGTTAGTTTGAAAATAACCTCTCATATATTTTTCAAATCTCTCGAGTTTTACCTCATTAATATTTTCACTCACAATTAAACTTTTATTACTCAAGGTCACTTTGTTCTCATTCTTTTTACAAAAACCATCCTCACTTCAAATGTTTCCCTTACAAAAGTTTTGAAATTTTAATTCATCAAAGTACAACTCTTTAGTAGGACATGACATTTGCAACTTGTCTAAATTCATGGACTCTAAGAAACAATTCTCAATATCAATTTCTTCTAGTTCACGAAGTTTACTATCACAAATCTCTTTATCACTAGAACAAGATTCAACAATAGGCATAAAATCACTGTTACTTTCTTCTTTAAGTGGGTACCAAACCAAACATTTGAAACTTTTCTGACCTTTTTTACCACACCAATAACATTTAAAAATATGTATGAGAATGTTCTTACTCTCTTTTTCTTTTGGGCATCTCTCATTTAATTGACACTTGACTTTATGCCCAGCTTTCTGATGTACCAATTGGCAATCAGTGGAGCGATAACGTACTGATTGACATCATGAACATTATTTGAGAATGGGGTTGTCACAAACAAAACATGCAGGTCTATCTATTTAAGAATCTAAAATTCACAACACTCATATAGCAAGGAAAAGTTATGAAATCCTCACTGTTAGCACTTATAAAAAATAACAGATTCAACAACTAAGAACATGAAATAAATCTTGTAAACTTTAAAGTGAACTCAACAGTAAACTTCCATAAAGATTTATTTGTGTTCGTTCACTAACAACGCTATCCTAAGGCACTAGGAGGACAAGAAAAATCTCGACACTAAAGATTTGAAGTTGCGCGAAGGAAGGAAAGTGCAATTTTCGTCGTACATACTAACATAAGAAACAAGTGTTAGATAATGTAATAAAATCAAAGAAAGCTAAAACATATGAAAACTTAAAACTAAGAGTTAAAGGAAATAAGATTTAACCAAAAACTCCAAAATTGGAAAGCAACTTAAATTTTTCATTCAGGTTCCCAATATTCTAAAATTACAAAAAATTACGAGATACCTCCTCAAATGGTGAAAACTAAATGATTTTTTTTCCCTTTTGTTTTTTTTTTGTTTCGTTTGTCTTTACTTTTTTATTTTTTTTGTGCAAATGTTTTTTTCTATGTAATACAACTAAAAACTATCAAGAAAAAAATTTGGGGTTGAAAAGAATAAGTTTACCGCACTTTTGGAACAAAATGAACCAAATTTCAAAGTAAAAAAACTTATTAGGGAGGCACCCAAGTAACAACAAGCAAGAACACAATTTTAGCAAACCAAGGATACCAACATCCCAAAATCTTATACCAAATGATAGATGTCAGGGGATGGATCGATTTCAAGTTGTTGAAAATGTTTAGAAGTTTAATATAAAAATTAAACAAACAAATTATTAGAAAGAATGAAAATAAAATAGATTTGAAAAGAAATACATGGAAATAAGAGGAGATGGTGTAAAAAACTGAACGTTGATAATGGCACTATAGAACGATCACAAAGCAATAAGAAAGAAAAATAAGAACACAGATTTTACGTGGAAACCCTTCTGGGGAAAAACCACAAGCAGAGGAGAAGAAAATTCACTGATGTTGAAATTCGAATGATACAAGAGGTGCAACACCCCAATCTCGGCCTAGACATTATGACCGAATCTGGCGTGTCACATTGAAGTGTCTTTCAAAAATTGGACTTTTTGGTAAAAATTCATTTCCAAATTTAAAAAAACCTCTTTGTTAGTGTTTAACAAAACATCTAGCCAAAATGATTGCTTTGATGACTGCTTTTGTTATAATAAGTTGATCTAAAAATCGCGGAAGCTTTTGAAACTCTATTGTTTAAATTTTGTGTCTTTGAAAATAGTAATTATTTTGAAAGTTTGTCCTCTCCTAAACTAGCAGTTTAAAATAAGTAAAAACTCAATTAAAAATGTAAACAAACTTAAAGGCTTTATTACATAGACAAAACCCAACATAAACTTTAAATTTAAATAAAAGTAAGTGTAGCACAGCTGCAGTTCTGTGGCCACCTCCGAGTCCCTCGCAACACCAAATCGCCTAAGGCTGAGGATTACCTGTACAGTTAAAAGGAAAAAGTGAGTGTACGAAAAATCAGTGTGTAATCCCCTATCAGTCAAATAGTATACAACAAGCAGTAACAGTCTGGGACTGAGCCCTATTCAGTAATAGTACACTGTGGGCTTAGCCCAATACAGTAACAATGTAGGCTTTAACCCAATATAGTAATAGTACTGTGCAATAATGCAACCCATCCCAATCCAGCCAACACACCACTCCATACCACCAACACACCATGTGGGGATAAAATCAACCCACCCAGCCAACACTCTAATATCGCAGCAAAGCTGCCAGTAACAGTATCGCAGCAAAGCTGCCAGTAACAGTATCGCAACAAAGCTGCCAGTAACAGTATACTTCCTCCATAACAGTATCCCAACCCCATGAAGTATGTCCTGTCGTAAATCATACGTGTATGCAGAATGTCATACTCAATCATAGTCATACATATCATAGAGCAAATCAGTTATACATAACGTAGGGCCATATCAGTCATTTCATCTCCTAGGGGTATAACAGACATTTTACCCTATAGGGGTATTTCGGTTATTTTATCCTGTAGGAGTATTTCGGTCATTTTACCCTATAGGGGTATTTCGGTTATTTTATCATATAGGATTATTTCGGTCATTGTACACTATAGGGGTATTTCGGTCATTTATTAACCTCTCAAAAGGTCCGCAGTCACCTCGAACGATTCAAATAACCTAAATGGTCAAAATACTGTAATTGGGCCCAAGTGGGCCCACACGTTCTTGCGTCCTGTTCAGCCCAGAATTCGCCACGACTAAGGGATCATAACGCCTAGTCTAGTATTTGCCACAATTCGTAGATTTCATTCGTGTGGGTCCTACGAGCCCATTGAGCCCACACGGCCTATTTCGTCCCAACGTGGCCCATTTTGGCCCAAGCCCATGAAAATGCTCATGAAGGCCTCTACAGTCTATTGCCCATGTTTTACAGCACGCCTGTATGGTCTCAAACATCGTATTTTCGGCTTTCCGGCTTTTTGCCGGTTTTTGATTGCAATGGGGGTGTTTTACACACCTGGATTCTATTTACTAAGAAAACCTACCATGCTTTTGAAACCTACACTTAACCAGCAATCTCCAATTATTCACTTACGCAGTTAAACAATCGAATAAACACAAGTTATCACAATCATTACTTACCACAAATTTTGATCGAGCGAAGAGGGAAGTTCGCCTATCCAAATGTAATCACAACCCTTCAACCCTTTGAAAAGTTCCTAGGCACCAACTGAAACTGGGTAAGTACTTAATCAATAGGTAATAAGGTAACACTATACTATTACTCTTACCAATAACGCAAGAAAGGAAATCAAACTACGAAATGTGAGACACACGGTCGGCCCCCAAAAGAAAGGAAGGATTCGCCAACTAAAAAATAAAAAAGGAAAGATGAAAGAAGGGAAAACCAAAAGAGCAAATCAGCAGCAGTGAAGCAGGACAAGGAACGGTAGAGAAGATAGATCCAAAAAGGACATAAAGGAAGAAAGTTGTATTCGGCAATCAAAGAGGAGAGGGGAAAAAGAAAGTGTATTCGGCCAATAGTAGAATTAGTTGAGACAAGAAACGAGAAGAGGTGAAACAAAACCCTTACCACGGTCGGCCTTCAAGCGACAAAAGGAAGAGAAAATCTGAAGCAAAACCGAAAATGTACAGTATACCCCTCTGGACAAATTTCTTGAGTGCCAAAGTCCAAAATTCAGCACAACACTCCCTCTCAAAAACTCCTTGATTTTATCCTCGTATCTCTCCCCTTATCCCTCCTTGAATCACTCCACCCATTTCTCCTCAACTCCCCCAACAACCCATTCAAAATCCATTCAAACTCTCCTTAGTTGTGTTTTAGTCCAACTCCACTACCTACACAGCTCAAGCAGCAAAATAAATACTCCATTGCACAACCCAAGACTTGAACCTTAGACCTCACAGTTACACAACACATCACCTTGCCACTAAACCACAAGTTCTTTGTGTCATAATACAAACACTATTATTTATAAGGCCTAAATGCCAAAGTCCAGATTCAATTAAGAGCAAAACTAAAAAATTCTGTAGAAGCCAAGACTTGAACCCAGGCTTCTCAAACACTCCCATACACACCCAAATCACTTTGTCATTAAAGCAAACAAGCAATTTGTGTCATAACATTCAAAAATTAAAGACTTAAATTTTTGGGGCATTACAAGAGGAGTTTCAACTACTTGTATTTATAGGTTGAAAAACCTTATTCTAATCAATGTCAAATAAAAGGAAAGAAGTTCTATACAGATTCTACTTGTACAATCAATATCAAATAGAAGAAGAGTAGTTTTATACGGATTCTACTTATGCCACTATATTTTATTTCTTTAATAGGAATTTGGGTAACACAACTCTAGCAGATAGATTTAGGCAATGTGTGATGGATCTTTGGAGGAGAAAAGTCGAATATATTCCTTAAAAACATTATGCTAAATCTGAAATTAAAAGATAAATAAGTTAGGAACACTTCAGTAATAATATATAAATAAATCAAGAGAGATGAAAGATGGAAGGATGATAAACATGATGATGGCGAAATGAGAAAGAAAGATATTCAATAAAACCCCTTGAAGAACAAGATGATTATGAGGGTAATTATATATTCTTGGCTCTATATGTCAATGACATTTTGCTTGTCACTAATGATATAGGCTTATTGCACGAAACCAAGAGGTTTTTACCTAAGCATTTTGAGATGAAAAAAACTAGGGGACGCCTCTTTTGTTTTAGAAATCCAGATACATTGAGACCAATCTCGGGGTACTCTTAGATTGTCACAAAAGAGCTATATCGATAAAGTACTCAAAAGGTTTTGCATGCAAGGTTGTAGATCAGGTGATACCCTTATTGCTAAAGGAGGCAAATTTGGTCTTACACAATGCTCTAAAAGTAACCTAGAAATTCAAGAAATGCAAAAGATTCCCTATGTATCAGCTATTAAGAGTCTAATGTATGTTCAAATATGTACTCGTTTGGATATTGCATACATTGTTGGGATGTTAGACAGATATTTAAGTAACCTTGACATAGATCATTGATAGTAGTCAAGAGGGTTATTAGGTATCTTCAAAGAACAAAAGATTACGTGCTCACATATAAAAGGTCTAATAAGTTAGAGATCATCAGGTATACAAACTCCAATTTTGATAGAATATTGATGCAAAATTTTGTCACTAGGGTGCAAATTGTGACAATAAGTGGTAGTCTTTTATTCTAATAACAACAGGAGCACATCAAAGTCAAAGCACATAGACTTTAAGTTCCTAGCTGTTAAAGTAAAATGTCATAGTGGTTAGATGCCTATAAAGCATATTAGGGCAAACTCCATAATTGCGGACCCGCTTACTAAGGGACTACATCCAAGGTTTTATAAGAGCACACTGCTCATATGGGTGTGATGTCATTCCAAGATATTTAGTTTTAGTGGGAGTTAATAATTTTAAATTTTTTTTGTTATAGACAATTTTTTTTTATTTCAACTTAAGGTTATTTTCTGCAGAAATAAAATTTATTTGGTTTATTCACACTCTAATTTTGGTAAGATTTGATCGCACTAAGGCTAACGAGGACCAGTTGAAAATAGGCATGTTTGGTTCACATTACATGTAATTTTCATGCTACACATCCATACTTGATCTATGTCATTTAGTTATATTAATATACGTGATCAAGGATGGATTTAGGTATCATATATGTAGCGAAAGTCACCTTGTGTAACAGCCCGGTTTAGACCCTAGTCGGACAGTGGTTTCGGGACCACAAATCTGAGTCAAAAAAATATTTTAATATTATTTTTGGTGTTTATAGCATGTTAATTTATATGTGTGAAAATTTTGTGTGAAAATTTTATCGTTTGTGTGCTCGATTTTATAAAAAGGACCTAATCACGTAAAATGCAAAAATAGCTTGCTAGAAGTTAAAGTGCTTATTTGCTATGGTTTCTTAATTTTGAAGTACTTAAAGTAAAATTTGGCCATTGAATAATGGCATGGACGGAAATGGACAACCATTATAAAGTTTTCATATTAATTTATAAAGGTTAAAAAGGTAAATGATATATTATTATGTAATTAAATAAAACATTAAGTAAAAATGCATGTTCATCTTCTTTTTTGTTGGCCAAATGTAAGGAAGAAAAGAAGCCATTTTTCTTATTTAAATATTCGGCAATCTCCAAGCTAGATTGAGGTATATTTTGAGCTCGATTTTCGATAATTTTTACGTTTTTGAGATCGTTGCTTTGAATACTAGCTAGCCCATGCTTGAATTTTTGAATTGGTTGTGTATTTTGTGAATTTACATTGATGAGAAATTGTTGTTTTTGTTGTTTGATGATGAAAAATAAATATTTGTTGATAGATTATTAAATTTTGTTAAGTAATTTTTGATAAAAATCTAAATTAGGGATTTATTTGTGAAATTTGTAAATTTAGGGGTTGAAATGTGAAATAAACAAAATATATGGGCTACTAGGGACCATAGGAATATTCAGCTAAGGCATGGTATTAATGAAGTATTTTGTGTTTTGTGAAATAGGGATTAAATTGTAAAAAAATATGAATTTTAGGGGCTAAAGTGTAAATTGCCCAAATCATGTGTTTGTGGTTTAAATTGAATGAAATGTGTTATTAAATAGCTAAATTTGAATTTATCTAGATCAAGAACAAAAGAAAACGGAATTAGAATGGGGAAATCAAAAGTGGTCGAGTAGTTGATTCCATCCGCTTGTCTTCGTCCGAGGTAGGCTCATAAGTGAATAATTGATGCTAAATTGAATATATTATTTTATACGTAACTGAATTAAATTGTTTATATGTATATCGTTAATGTCGAACTGAATTCAGCTTAATATGATTAATTTCGAGTTTAATTCAATTGATTTACGACATTTGAAAACAGTACGAACCACGTGAATTCTGATATGTGATATCGTGTAAGACCACATCTGGGACGTTGGCATCGAATTGAGATTTACGTGTAAGACCATGTCTGGGACATAGGCATCGTATATGTTTTCGTGTAAGACCCTGTCCGGGATAGTGGCATCGTTATTTGGATACATGTAAGACCACGTCTGGGACGTTGGCATTGTACGAGTTATTTAAAGCAGTTCGCATATCATTTTTTATTTCGAATGGTATAACGGGAAATTATATGGCAAAATCGAATGCGAGCTTGAATTAAACAATTCGGGTATGTTTAAGTTATACGAAGTTTGGAAGTAAAGGTAAGTACTTTGTATAACATGAGAAGATGAATTAATCACTTAAATATGAGTATTATATATATGTGTACAAGATTAGTAGAATTCAGCCTCCTAGTATAACTTATATGTATTCTTTGAAAACTATTTGCTTATGACTTACTAAGCTATTTAAGCTTATTGTGTGTTTGTTCATTCATTGTTTTATAGATTTTGGAAGCTAGTTACGAGCTCGGGGATCGTCAAGGAAGTTCGTCACACTATCATTCGCTATTTCAGTATTTTAAAAGCTTGAAACTTTGAACGTATGGCATGTATAGGCTAGCATTTGTTTTGGTTGGTCTTGAAATTTGTAGATATTTAGCCATGCGAAAATGGCTTGATCTTAATGCTTATATGCTAATGTTTAAGTAATTTTGGGACATGGTATATATGCGTGGTATGCTTGGTATATGAATTCAGTATGATGAAAAGATATATATATGTATATATGGCTTATGATTAGTCCATTTTGGTGAGCTTGATATAAGGATGATGGATTTGTTTTGGTTGTAGTTTGTTAATGATGCTATGATAGTTTCGGTCATGTATTAGTTAACCTTGTAAGTATGATTTATAGTATAATTTATGTGTGGAATGGTTTTGAGATTTGGCTTGATTAAATAGGTAAAATGCTAAGTATATTAAAGATGAAGCAATGGTTATTTCGGTTTATGTGATGTAAATATAGGTGATGGTTTTAATCTTTTTTTCTTTTTTTTTGTGGTTCGACAATGGTGAGTAAATCATGAAATTAATTGTTTAGTTATATGTTAATATTGAAATTGGTCGTATATATATATATTGAGCTTGATAATTAGTATGCAAAATGGGGGTATCTTAAATTGGTATTTATGTTTAAAAATGTTTAATTTTGGCTCGGCATATGATATGTTTTGTTATGTTCTTGATTGTAATTCAAGTAAGTTTGGTGGTCATTTGGATAACATAAGAGACAAAGTCGTTTTAATATTAGATATTGAAATAGTAAGTAAAGCTTATGATTAAGTGATGGAATTGATATGAATTATTAGAGAGTATTTTTGGGATGACCGGATAGGTATATGTTTGAATGGTTAATTTTTATTTTGTGGTTATAGGCATAAATTTTCTTATATGTTAATATGCTAATTCGAGTAGTTAATGAGATGAATGGTTAGGTATATTTAGTTGGTTTGGTTAATGAGCATGCAAATTGGATATTCTAGGAATTGTATTTTGTGTTAAAAAATGGTCCATATTAATTGAGTAAATATGAAACATGTTTATTTTGGTTATGATGTATGTTAGATGAATTTTAAATTTTGGATTGGCTTTATGATTCTTGTATTCAAATTTAGTATAAGTGAATTGTGGATTTTAGAATTTAGTAAGGTTATAAATGTATCATTTTGTTTGGCAATGAAATGTGTTAAATGACTGTGCGGAATTGTGTTTTGTCCGGTAATGCCTCGTGACCCTAATCCGACTACGAATACAGGTTAGGGGTGTTACACCTTGATTCTCTGTTAACATAATCAATGGACGAGATTCTTTGAAATACCTTTTGGATATGATAGTAAAGTTTTGAGGTAATAAGGTTATATAATGACATGTAATTATAGAGTAATTAATATATATATGTGTGGTCCAAGTAGGAGATTGCTGGGAAATATGGATATCACATATATAATAATAGTAATTACATGTTATTATTTACTATTATAAAAGGTTAGCCCAAATTAAAAGTGATATAATTTGGTTAAGGTTTATTATGCTTTAGTTATTAAATAAAGTATGGGTCAAATATGTGTAGATACTATAGTAACTAATTTCTAATTGACGATAGGCTGATTAGAAATTAGGGCTAATGTGCAACAGTTATATAGTAAGATTATGGTCCCCAAATTGCACATACGTAACTTTTCTAATATTTCATCTTAAGAAAAGAAAAAGTCACCTTTTTTTAATTACTTGTGTGTTAATTTGGAAGATCAAAAGTATAAGATCCGAATATTTCAAGAAATTGATGGATTCAAGTACGCTTTCGCATCTAGTTTTGTTCTTCATTTATTTTTTATGATCTAAAATGATAGATCTTGGTTTGTTAAGTTTTATATTAGATCTTGTTTTACAGTTCAAACAGTTTCTCACCATACACAAGAGATGACTTAATGGTTAAATTAATTTATTCGAATTATAATTTAATTCATTGTAATTAAATAATTGAAATTTGAAACAAAATGTCAATTTGATCCTCAATTAATAATCTAAAAAAATTCCATTTTAAACCCCAAAATTCTTTAAAATTTACATTTAAGCCCCAAAAGTAAAAGTAAAAAAAATTCAATTTAGCCACAAACTAAAATCTAAAATTCTATTTTGGCCCTAAATTCAAATTTAAACCTTTAATTTTAACCCCAAAAATAAATTGATATTTAATTTATTTTCCAAAGTAATAGTTAAAAAATGAATTTACCACGGTAGTTCACTTAAACCCTTTATTTGAATTTCAATTTATCAAAACAAAAAGTCCAAACAAATTAAGTGTTTACACAGAATTCATTAGTCAGTTAAGAAACTCTAATCAAAATATGAAATTTCCATATTGTCAAACGAAAATATTAATCATTTTAAAATTGTTAATGATCAAACTGTAAAATTTTCAAAACTATGTGACCTAAATAAAAATTTTCAAAAAGAATAACTGGAAGTGTAGTTCATTTTTCTAATTTTTTTTTAAAAAAAATTATAATGCTACGTGGACACTGGCATGTTAAATATTTTGGGAGTACAGTTGGCCCTCTCTATAACAGCCACCTGCTATAATAGCATTTCGCTATAACAGAAAAGTTTCTAGAAGAATCAATTTTTTATATTTTATTTTGACTCTTTATAACAAATTTTCATTTATAACAGCAATATGCATAGTAACGAAGTATGTTCTTTATTAAATTAGTTCTCTATAACAACACATGGTCTAAAATTTTAAGTAAAATTATAGTTATTTCATATAAGCAAACCTATTAATTATTGTTTATTAAATGAAAAAAATCTTCAATGAGTGGAATTAAAGATATCAGTTCAATTCCCTAATTAAATATTCTACTATAAATTTGAAACATCATAAACTTATAAATTGATTACTTGAATTTAGTAACTCATGATAAATTAATTCATTTAATTTGATAACTCATTGATTAATTGAACTTGTTAGATTTATGAACTTTGTAATTAATCATGTGAAACAATGTAAATAAAATATGCATAAAAGCAATAATACATGCACTTGTTAGACACATTTTAATTTTGTTGATTTGACTCCCACTTTCTTTCTTTTTTTAACATAATTATCACTTTCTTTATTTGATGAAAATTCATGATATAAATTATATTGTAAGCTCACAACGATTTTCTCTTTATAGTAGCATTTTGTTATAGGTGTATAACAGTCACTTCTCTATAACAGGCAAAATCTGGACAAACAAATGGGGTTGTGATAGAGAGGGTTGATTGTACTATGCAACATCTTACTAATGCTATTACATTATAACATACAATCTTTAGTGATTGACGACTATGTAATTAAAAATTTTCTCCATCAATAGCAACCAAATTTTCCGTTTGTTAAAAATTATTTTATTAATATTTGATTTCCATTATCAATGTTCATTGTTGATAAGATTTTAATACGGTTTCATTACTAGCATTTTCTAAATTTACTAGGGTGAACCATATTAGTAGTCATCTAACTATTAGTGAATTTCTTTCTTGGTCACCCAACTATGAAAAGTTACAAATTGATCATCCAACTATTCAATTTTGTTTTTGTTTTTTTGGTCGCCAGCTAGCTAACAGTGGAAATGTGGCACCCCAAACCCGGGTGGGATGGTCCAACCTAAATCTAGAACGTCACATTAGTCACTTACATGACCACACGACAAATCACCGCCCACACCACACATTTTTATGCATAATTAGCAATCAAACTATCATGGATAACCATACGAACCCTAATAAAACATGCTTATCTAACAAAATCATTCAACAGACATCCAAGGGTAAAATTGTCATTTTACTATCAGCATACGGAAACATTTATAAACACCAAATCAAACATACATTCAGCTTTTAGAATTTTATTAGAACAATATTTGAAAGAATCGGTATAAAATTATTACTATTTCTCAAGTAATTTTAAAACAAATATTTAGGTACTAAATCGTAAATGTAGCAACATATTCAAAATACCATTTTACAAAATTGAAGTTAACCTTATGAAATTAAGCATCTGAATCTTAGTCACAAAAATTTTCAAAGCATTTTATCGCATTTTGGACATCCAATTTCATTTCATAAAATTTAGCACTAAATTGCAAAGTTCACAAAACAAGACTCAACGTGACTTGGAGAAGGCCCCTCATCATAACGACGTGAAAAAGGGCGTTCCGACGTCGATCCTTCGTAGCGACGTCGTCTGCAAAAGCAACCCAGTAACTTACATTTGACATTTTGGCGCAATACTAAACATACGACTTCGTGCATTTAATCCTATTTCTCAATTCTAACATGTCTACATCCTAGCAAAATTTGACACCCTAAGTAATTAGTTGTGCTGTATACAATCCTATGATCTACAACTCATTTACTCAACATACCCAAATCAGCCTACCATGTTTTTATAAAGGCAGAACATGTTCATTTCATACCATTTGGTCATTTTAGACTTGTCAACATTTCCATAATACAATTCTAACACTCGTATCAAATTCTAACCAACTTCATGCATTTCTAACACCTACGCTACAACCAACACATATCATGCATTTCAAAAATTATTCAAAAGAAATCAAAAGATTAAAACCAATGTTTAAAGTCTTTAAACAATAGTCCATAAAGCCCTTTTTACAATACCAAATAGAAAAGTTCATATCCCTCAAAACCAACCCACATTGCGTTTATTTAGAGAGTTTAAAACCACACACATACACAAGCAAATTGCCTTGAATGGATCACTTTGCTTGCCCACTTCTCCCTCCTTGATTGAGATATTTCTTTGCAAAATATTTAACACGAGTGTGGGCTTAACAAAGCTTAATGAGTGCTCAAGAATACCACAATTAAACACATTATCAAAGGTTAAAAGAAAGCATGCTAAAGTCATTCTTGATACATTTAATCATGGTTCAATAATTCAATAATGATACATTGGCATCTTATGACTATGAAACACGTATGAAAATACAATACATTGATCTCCAACACACCAATGACTCAAAGAGTCTAACATGTCTCAAATAAAGTGAAGTAATAAGCTAACACTCACCAACACACCAAACATGTCCCAATGAATAGAGCTTAACTCAACATTCCCTTATCTCTCCAACATGTCCCATATATCAAAAACATATGTAAGTACTCAAATCTTATGACATCCCAATTATATCAAATGGTTTCAAGAGATCACGAGGCCAACATATCCACTTATACACAAATACTTACTGTTTCATGCACATTTTCACTTGTCATAAACAACATATTCACAACACTATCACAATCACTTTTAATGCACTTTCAAGTGTCAACACAATTCTCATTGAGTCACATTAACTATAGATCTCATATGTGTGCATAAAACCAGAAAGTCTCATATTATATACTATCAAAAACACATAGCATTTTGTCATAATAGCTCATCATATACATTTCTCACAACATATAAGCATTATTTGCAAAATAAAATAAGTTTGAGTAAGAAGGCTTACACTTGGAACTTAGGATAGATATTTATGCTAACCTAAGCTCTCAATTAACTCATTGAATTGTCCTTACAAGCAGCAATTCTAGATCGCTCACCAATTAGCTTTCGCTCGATTGTCAAAGCTTAAACGAGTTTCTCATTACGCTTCACCTTACTCGTAGAAGGCTCCGATGGATCCGACACTTTACAAATACATTGAATACAATAAAATATGATCATTTACAGCTACAAACACAGCCAAACATTAACAAAAGCGCAGATCCATCCACTCCCCTTCTTAATCGAAATTTTGACTAGTTTACCGAAATACTTGATTTTCTTATTCGACTATTGTTTCTATTACTTAAACATGCTTCTAAATATCTTATATATCATATTATAATAGATCTAAAACATTTATAACACCTAGAAACTTAGATTTAAGTTTTCTAAAAAAATCACCATTCATGAACATTCAAGAGCAATAACTCAGCAAATCTTTAAAACCCTTTAATGATCTATTAAATTGAGTTTAAAAACATTTTAATCACATCAAAGTATGATGAAATCATTTAGAAATAGTGATTTAACTTAGAAATCTGAATTTTGCCATTTTCAAGCTTAATTTTGGCTTAAAACTTCAGATTCATAGAAATCTCATTATAAGTGATCAAATCTTAATTTATAAAAGCAACATACATAGAATTATTATTAGGAATCAGAATTATTATTAGGAATCAAAATCTAACCTTGGTTAAAGAAGAAAAAATATTTGAAGCTTTAATTGCTTGAAAAACCTTTGGGGAAGAATAGGAAAATTGAAGAATTTGAGTGTTTTCTTTAAAGTTGAGAGTAACTCTTGTTAGGGAGGTGAGAAAATCAATATGCTTTTGTTGTTTAGAGAGAAAATGCTCAAATTTGTTTTTGGGAATTTTTTTCAAATGAGAGTTATGAGAAGGAAAAAAAACGTGGGAGTGGTTTAAAAAGGAATGAAAAAAAAAACTGATTTTTGAAATTTGGGTTATTTTCTTTTGGGCAACTTTCAAGTTTGACCATTTTTCAAATTAGTCCTTATTAAATTAAAACACTTTTTCCTTAATTATTTTTAAAATCCGTTTTAAGAAAATTAATTTCCGGATGCTTAATTCCAATTTCCCTAACTAATTTTAGGCCACTAATATTATTATATTTTTTATCACTCTGAAATTAATTTCGGGATCCGAATTGAATATCCAGTCTACAAATCCGATTCTACTGGACCGAATTTTGGGATGTGACAAGTAGCTTTTAAAATTGGCATAATGACAACTTTAACCCTCAACATTTATGAATTATGTCAATTTAGTCTTGATTCTAAAAAAATTTAACCCTCAGCATTTACATATTGTGTAATTTGGTCTTTTTTACAATTTTATTTTTCTCTATGACATTGAGGGTTAATTTTAAAAAAATGAGAAAAGAAGAAATTTATTACCTTGGATTTTTTGGTGTTTACATTTTTGTATATTTTCAATCAAATTTAGCTGATATATTGATTTTTTTAGCTTTTTTATGTGAAAGGGTCGCAAAGAAAAACAACAAGAAAAACCAAATTACACAATGTGTAAATGTTGAGGACTAAACTTTTTAGAATCCAGACTAAATTGACACAATGTATAAATGTTGAGGGTTAATATTGCTATTATGCCAATTTTAAAAACTATTATCATAAGCTAGCTGGTGACTGAAAAGGACAATTTAATAATTAACTGAACATTTTGTAACTTTTCATAGTTAGATGACCAAAAATAAATTTATTGATAGTTGGGTGGCTATCAATGTAGTTTACCCAATTTACCATAATAAATTATTTTGTTTCTTACACTAAAATATATCGATATAATAGTTAAATAAGCATTCAAGTTTATAAAATTAGGAAGCAAATCTTCATTATTTTACTTTATAAAATTAAAGTTGAACTCTAACTTTATTGTAATTATACACTTTAAAATTAAAATTTAGATGAGTAAATCAAATTATCAAAAAATTAAAATTCAATAATTGAAGTATTTGATATTCATTTCACCCAAACAAGTATGTGAAAAAAAAATATTAGCCTTTTTAAAATTTGTAGTAGTCAAATTGTAATACTTTCAAGATTATGGAATCTAAATTATGAAAATTTTAATGATTGAGGGCTTAGTTGAAAAAAAAATCAGAGGGACTTAATTGATATTTTTTTTCTTAAAAGATTCAAGGGCCATCTAAACGCTTAAAGCCAAATTTTTATTCCAAGTGTTCGTTGCTTATAATTCTACGCCTTTCTTAACCAACAATTTGAAACTTCTAACTTAAGAAGTTGCCTTACCTTACAATCAATCGAATACAAGTCAACTCCAAAAAACCGCCCGTCGTCTAATTGGAAAATGGCATTAGTTATCCATTAGGCCATGCTGATAGATGCAAACGAATTAAAGTACTACATAGTTTGAGAATCTGATCAGAGATCCTTTGATTACACTACCATCATGTTACAAGAACAAAAAGAAAATCTATATCAGAGGCTAGAATGTAGTAATCCATGTGTGAATGCATTTAAATTATTGGAATCCCAGTCCCACTTCATACTGCACACAGCACCAATACAACCAAAAACCTATCATAATTCAATACACAATAGGATCCAACCCCACCCCCCCCCCCACCCCCTCCTTTTTGCACTGCCG